>NW_007726534.1:0-5530 GCF_000696425.1 Galeopterus variegatus | reverse complement strand
TTTTTTTTTTTTTTTTTTTTTTTTTTTTTTGTCTTTTTCCGTGTCCAGCAACGGATCGCAACCCTCAGTGCTGCCCCCATACCGGACCAGGGACCGGCAACGGGATTGCAACCCTCGGTGTTGCTCCCGTGCCTCGCTCAGCCAGTGAGCGGGAACCGGTCCATATGTGGGATCCGAACCCTCGGGCGGGAGCGCCGCCGCGCTTCCCAAGCAGCGCACTCTCCAATGCGCCACCGGGCCGGCCCCTCCCTTAAGGATTTCTTAGAGAGCTGGTCATATAGTGAACTCCTGCAGTTTTTGTTTGTCTGGGAAATGCATTTCTGAAGGATAGCCTTTCTGGGTATAGTATTCTTGGCTAGCAGTTTTTTTATTTTAGTGCTTTGAAAATATCATCCCATTCTCTCCTGGTGTGTAAGGTTTCTGTCGAGAAGTCTGCTGTTAGTCTGGTGTGGATTCCCTTATAGGTGATTGACACTTTTCTCCTGCTGTGTTTAGGATTCTCTCTTTGTCTTTGACTTTTGGCAGTTTGACTACAGTGTGTTTCAGTGAGGACCTTTTTGGATTGTATTTGTTTGGGAATCTTTGAGTCTGTTGGATCTGGAAGTCTCTATCCCTACCAATACCTGGGAAGTTTTCTGCTCTTATTTTATTGAATATGTTTTCAATGCCTTTTCCTTTCTCCTCCCCTTACAGCACACACATGATTCAGTTGTTTGTGCACTTAAGGTAGTGTGCTAGATCTCTTAGATTTTCTCCTCTTTTTTTCATTCTTTGTTTTTTATTTGTTTGTTTATGTAGGTTATTTCAAAAGGACTGTCTTCAAGACCAGAAATTCTTTCTTCCACTTGCTCTAGCCTGCTGCTTACACTCTCAATTGTAGTTTTTATTTAATTGAACGGTTCTTTCAGTTCGAGTAGTTCTGCTTCATTCTTTTTGATGGTATTTATCTCCTTATAAATTTCCTCTTTCATGTCCTGGATTGATTTTCTCATGTCTTTTTGTTGTCTTACTGAGTTCTTGTATATCACTGAGTTTCTTCAAGATTGTTACTCACAGTTCCCATTCAGACATATTAAGGGTTTCTGGTTGTATGGGATTTGGTATTTGAGAGTTATAGTGTTCCTTTGGTGGTGTCATTGTTTTTATTTTTCATATTTTTACTGTCCCTACATTGATGCCTAGTCATCTGTTGGTTGCATCTGTTACTCTGGAGTGGCTTTTGAGGAGAAAGACTCCCTCATGTAGATTTGTTATATATTACCTGTTGGGTAATTTTAGTTTTAGTTCAGGGTAGACTCAGTTTCAGTAGTTCCAGGTAGGTTGACTTGTTCCAGGTAGACTCAGTATTTTGGGGGGACACTGGCAGCTACATCTGTGTCTGGGGCTGCACGCACAGCTGGGCCCACACAGGTGGGTGGGGGCCGTGTGGGCATCTGGGGTAGCGGGGGCCATGCAGGTGGCTGGATGGCTGGTCCCTTGTATGCAGTTAGGGCCATGTGGGTGTCTGTAGCAGCTAGTACTGGTGGGCAACTGGATGTCTAGGACTGCGTGGGTGGCTTGATGGTTGTGCCCATGTAGGTGGGTGGGGCTGCAAAGATGGCCAGGTAGTTGGAGTCACGTGGGTGACCAGGGCCACGCAGGCAACTGGATGGATAGAGCCACACAGGTGCCTGGCACCATCCAGACAACTTGGGCTGCGTGGTTGGGTGCACTGTGCAGGATGAACTCTTAGCTGTCCTTTCCTTGCTCTAGTCCCTTTCTGTGAGAGGATCACACATTGGGCACCTCTAGTCTGCCATCTTGCTCCTCCTCTGGTTCCGGTGTTGACCTGGGCTTGTCTCTGCTCAGCCTGGAGTCTCAGAACACTAGAAGAAATATCTCTATAATCCCCAATCCTAGCAGCATTCCACAAGACCTTTCAATTCATACTTTGTTCCTTTTTATTGCTGATTAGTATTTATTATATTAATATACCACATATTGTTTATCTTTTCATCAGTTGGATGTTTAGATTGTTTCCTACTTTTGGCTCTTATGAAAAATGCTGCTATGAACATTTCTTTGCAAGTCTATATATATACATATAACTTTATTGGTTTGCTCTATTTTTTTTTTAAGAAACTTTTAATAAAACTCAGTAATATATTATAAGAAAAAGTGAAAGACAAAGTTGTGTATTTACACACAAAACAAATCCAGGCTATTGTCAGTACTGGTTACTCTTGGTGGAGAGGTAATGGCTGGATGGGAGCCAAAGGGGATCTTGTGGGGTATTCATGTTTGTTTGTTTGTTTGTTTAATCTAGTTCTGTTACAGGGTGTATCTGTGAAAATTTATTGAGCTGTATGCTTATGTGCCCTTTTATGTATGTATTTTGTACTTCAGTAAAAGATTAGAAATGAAGGGCCGGCCTGTGGCTCACTCGGGAGAGTGCGGTGCTGATAACACCAAGGCCCCGGGTTCAGATCCCACATAGGGATGGCCGGTTCGCTCACTGGCTGAGCGTGGTGCTGACAACACCAAGTCAAGGGTTAAGATCCCCTTACCGGTCATCTTTAAAAAAAAAAAAAAAAAAAAGATTAGAAATGAAACAAAAAATGTTATGATTGTAGGTTTATAATATGTATATCCATGTAGACCAAGACACACATGAAAATGTTAAGTGTTATTTGACAATATTTGTTTACAGTTTTCTTTAATGGTGTTCTTGTAGTCAGATAAGGAATAAAAATATTTAAAAACTTTTTGGGGGGGCCGAGCCCATGGCGCACTCGGGAGAGTGCAGTGCTGGGAGCGCAGCAGCGCTCCCGCCGCGGGTTCGGATCCTATATAGGGATGACCGGTGCACTCAAAGCGCTCACTGGCTGAGCGCGGTGCAGCCGGTCTCAAAAAGGACAAAAAAAAATTTTTTTTTGTTGGTTAGAGGAAAATTTATACTTGTAAACACCTGTATTAAAACTAAGAAAATTCTCAAATTAGTAATGTAAACTCCTACTTTTAAGAAAATAGAAAAAGAGGAGCAAACTAAACCAAAAGCAAGTATAAGTAGGAAATAACAAAGATTATAACAGAAATATGTGAAATAGGAAATTAAAAAACAATAGAGAAAATCAACAAAACCAAAAATGGATTCTTTAAAAGGATCAACAAAATTTGCAAACCTTTATCTAGACTGACCAAGGAAAAAGGAGAGAAGACTGAAATTACTAAAATCAGAAATAAAGCAGGGGTATGGTAGAGCAGTTGCTTCATCTATTACTCTGGATTGGGCTTTGAGGAGAGAGACGTCCTCTTCTTTTTCTGGTCTCCACTGGTCATTCTCCTGTGTCACTGCAGTCGAGCATCTGGCAGGTCACCTGCACAATGTGTGTTGCTACTGCTGTGTTATTGAACCACTTGTGCAGCAGCCATGGCTGTGGTGATGGCTGTGGTGGGATGGCTGTGGATGCCAGAAGTACTGTTTTTGGCATCCTTCCTGCCTGCTTCCAGGCAGGGGGTGTTGCCCTTGGCTCCTGCCTAAGACCACGTGCATGCTCTGTTTCTTACTTGCTTCTAGGTGGAGGGGGCTATCCTTGGCTCCTGCCTAAGACCATGTGCATGCTCTGTTTCTTACCTGCTTCTGGGTGGAGGGGGCTGTCCTTGGCTCCTACCCAGGATCCCATGCATCTTTGCAAGTCTTTGTATGAGTATGTTTTCATTTCTTTTCGGTTGATGGGTCATATGGTAAATTTATGTTTAATTTTTTAGGAAACTGCCAAAATGATCGCCAAAGTGACTGACCCATTTTACATTGTAAACGTTCTTCTTTGGAGTTCTCATTTCTTCACATCCTCACCAACATTAGTTATTGCCTGTCTTTTTGATTACAACCATCCTGGTGGGTATGAAATAGTATCTAATTGCGGTTTAGATTTGCATTTTCCTAATGATGTTGAGTATCTTTTAATGAGTTCATTAGCCATTTACATATCTACTTTGGAAAAATGTTTATTCAGATTTTTGTTATTTTTGATTGGGTTGTCTGTCTTCTTGTTATGGATTAGATTTTGAAGATAAATTGAAGTCTGCTCCGCAGAAATTGAGAAGCAACATGCCAGAAAGTGAAAACAACAATTGAAAATAATAAACATAATAGGTGACATTCACTGAACATTTATTTCATGCTAGCCATTTTTCTAATTGTATTACCTATATTAACTCATTTAATACTGACAACCCTGTATTGTAGGTGCTATTCTTAAATACTCTTTTTACAGTTTAGGAAATTAAGGTTAAGAAATTTGCTCAAGGTCAGTCAACTAGTTAGTGTTGGAGCCAGAAATGTTTGAAAGTGTGTGACAGGTACGTGAAATGGCAAGTAGTCTTGGGGTGATGAGAGAGAAGCTGAACAATACCATAAATGTGGGTTGCAACCAGATTTTATGTTTAAGTTTTATATATGGTAGTAGGTGGAGAACTATGAAATGTATTCAGGTAGGACCAATAATGTGATGAGATCCATTGCAGAGGCAGGACAGTATTGTTCCTAAATTTTATTTTGAATTTTATAAATTGAATTAGGAATTTTGAATTGCTTATAGGTTTAACACATTCTTTTTTATTTATTCAGTAGATACTTATTACGCATACTTTGAATATGCCCTTATATAGAAAAGAGTGTTCAACACATATTTGGTCTAAATTTAAGTAAGGTATATTTAGGAAAGTCATAGGACTTTTAAAGTTACTACTGTGATAAAATGTAACCCATTTTCTCCTGAAGGTTTTTTAATACCGTCTTAAAAATTTTTCTTTAAAAACCTTTTTACTATAACCCATTTCAAATTGTAACATTTTCACTATATAAATCCAAAACGTCCAGTCGAAAATGTATAGTCACAGTGTTACCACAGGAATTCAATTAAGGCTTGGAATTATTACACCCTCTTGGGTTTTTGGAGGGGGGGGTTGTTTTGGGGGTTTTTGCTTATCTTTTATTTCCTGCTGATAAATCCAAATTTGTTTTCATTTTATCTTAATATATGATTATTTTGACTCATGTTTTAGAATGATATACCAAAAGGAACTGGCCCAAATAATTTTAAGAAACCACAATTATGTCTCTTCCCTACAGCTATAGAATGGGGAATTTTAGTATTAACCGTAAGATGATTACATTGACAGTGACCAATGGCAAGTTTTGTCTGATATGGTAACTTAGTGGCTGTCTCATGGTTAATATTGAAAGGTTTCCTTGTCTATATTTTCACATAGGGTTATTAATTGCTAAAGTGTCCTTTCTTTATATCTTCAAATACCATTTCTCAGATCATACCAGAAAGTCAAAATCCTTCTAGAAAGAGCAAAGTACACCTTTATTTATTTGCTAAAATGAGTTTTTTTACATTTTATTTATTTATTTATTTATGTTTAATGTTTACTGAGTGCAATGTACTCTGGTATTTTAATCTATTTTGTTCTATCTTATATCATTTTTTTTCATTAAATTTTTATTTTGTCAATATACAATGTATATGATTATTATGGCCCA
>NW_007726533.1:659348-674393 GCF_000696425.1 Galeopterus variegatus | reverse complement strand
AATGCAATCAATACTCTGGTATCACAGTGCACAGCTCACAGGATCGCGCTGTCTCCTGGCATGGCCGCTCAGACCCGTCGCCATCCTTGCTCTGTCATCGGTGTGATGGTTGCAGCAACAAGACCCTGAAGTGTCTTCTTTGTGGAGGCCATTGAGGTGCTGGAAAGTCGGGCCGCCGCGGGTCCGGGTCCGCCTCCGCCACTCCGCGCAGCGCCGCTACCCTCTAGTGTATTTCTTTGTACAATTTTTTCAGTTGTTACTTTGGGGACTGTAAAACACATATGCAGTTTATTGCAGTCTACTAGTATCAATATTTACCACCTCAAGTGGAATGTGGACATT
Source organism: Galeopterus variegatus (assembly GCF_000696425.1). Taxonomy (NCBI): domain Eukaryota; kingdom Metazoa; phylum Chordata; class Mammalia; order Dermoptera; family Cynocephalidae; genus Galeopterus; species Galeopterus variegatus. The sequence continues at coordinate 674,051 of NW_007726533.1, read as the reverse complement.
TAGCCACCATTTAAGTCCCTTTTACTGTCCCTCCCACCACGATACAGTTGTCTTAAATATTACCTCTATATACATTGAGAACCACATAGACAATGTTGTAATTTTTGCTTTTAAATTTTAAATGACAAGTATAACTGGATGTTATACTTTTCATAACTTGCCATAATAACAGGCTCAATGCCTACACACCTACTCATTTATTCAACATCGAATCATCCATGAATTTAAGTTAACCACTTTCCTACACACTATGCATTTCATGTATCTATCCATCTGTCATCCTTGAAATTCATCTCATATTTTCTTTTTCTTTTTTTAGTGGCTTAAACAATTATTAAATAGCAAAAGTTCCTGTGGGTCAGGAATTTGTAGACAGCTTAGCTGGGTTCTCTGGCTCAGTCAGGGTCTCTCACAAGCCTACAATCAAGGTGTTGTAGTGCTTCAGTCATCTTAAGGTTTGACTGGGGAAGGATTTGCTTTCAAGCTCACTCATGGTAGCAGGATTGAGTTCCAGGTGGGAGGTTGGGCTGAGGATCCTCTTATTTCCTTGCCTCTTCACAGGTCAGTTCACAACATGAAAGAAGGTATGGAGGTTTTAAGTCTGAGATCAGGATGCCAACCTGGTCAGGTTCTTGGTGAAAGACCTTTTCCTGGTTTACAGATGTCTGTCTTGTTGTATCAAGAGATAGAGAGAGAGAGATAGAGATAGAGATAGATAAGAGATAGAGATAGAGATAGATAGATAGAGAGACAGACAGACCAAGGTTGGTTCAACATACGCAAATCAATAAATGTGATACACCATATTAATAAAATCAAACACAAGGACCATATGATTATCTCTATAGATGCTGAAAAAGCATTTGATAAAATTCAACATTGATTAATGAGAAACACCCTATATAAGTTAAGTATAGATGGAAAGTATCTCAACATAATTAAAGCCATATATGATAAACCCAATGCCAATATCATCCTGAATGGGGAAAAGCTGAAAACTTTTCCTTTAAGAACAGGAGCTAGACAAGGATGTCCACTCTCACCACTCTTATTCAACATAGTGTTGGAAGTACTAGCCAGAGCAATCAGAGAAGAAAAGGAAATAAAGGGCATCCAGATTGGAAAAGATGAAGTCAAACTGTCCCTGTTTGGAGATAACATAATCCAATATATTGAACAGCCTAAAGCCTCTCCAAAAACCTCTTGGAGTTGATAAATGATTTCAGCACAGTAGCAGGATACAAAATCAACACACAAAAATCAGTAGCATTTCTATTCTCCAATAGTGAACATGCAGAAAGAGAAATCAAGAAAGCCTGCCCATTTACAATAGTGAGGCTTGTTGACTAATGGCCTTCATTGTGAGGGGATTTAGACAGAGTTGATCATTTTGTGGAAGACACAAAATGTTGAAGTATATTGTCTTTCAGCATTTAATCTCTCTAGGGAAGAAAACCTCAACCTCATGAGAATTGAGCTTGCTGCTGGCTCTCTGGAAGCCTAGCAAGAAAGTGGGCATGCAGGCTTTCCCTCATTACCCCTGTTTTCACTCTGCCTCTGCCTTCTACTGCATCTGGTGTCCTGGGGTCTGAAGCCTTCCTCCAGATTAAGACTCTTGGTCTTGAGACCCAACTCTAAAGGAGAGTGTAGGGGACTTCAGGCTCTAAGTACTGCTTTGAGCCCATCTTCCTGTTTGCAGCACTATGACATGCCCCTGCCTTCTGAGTCACCTGCTTACTTCAAGTCCTGAGAGAATTGCTCTAAATATCTCTGTTCTGTTTTTCTTGGTTCTTTCTCCACATACTGAAATTTAGCCCTTTTGAATAGATCATATGACTTAGTGACAGTTTTAAAAAAAAATTTAACATTTACATGTATATTTTTGTGGGGTACAGTTGTGTCGTTTCAATACATGCATATACTGCACAATGATTCACTTAGGGTAGACAGCATAGTTTTGTACCTGTTAGTTCACCACTTCTCCCACCACCCTTTTCCCTCCTGGCCTCTGGTAACTGTTGTTCTACTTTCTACTTCCATGAGAACCACTTTTTTTTTTTTAGATTCCACATATGAGTGTATGACTTAGTGACAGTTTGATGCTTCTAAGTATCATTATCTTGCAATATCTTTTTGTGTGTGTGTGTGTGCTCAGCCCTTTTCCTTGATAGAAATTGATTTGAAATCCTTGCAACAAAATCAAGGGGTTGAGAGCAGTATTCTCTGGAAATGAATGGAAACTTCTGTAGCCAGAAATATATATGGAATAATTATTGCTAGGAAATGGGGAGGGACCTAGAAAGACATTAATTCGGATAAAGGTGGGAATAGCAGGAAAAGTAAACTTTCATTTAAATTTAGAAACTGTAAAGAGTGCTGCGAAATGAATGAAATACTGCCATTTGGAACAAAGTGGATGGACCTTGAGAGAATTATATTAAGTGAAACAAGTCAGGCACAGAAAGAGAAATATCACATGTTCTCACTTATTTGTGGGAGCTAAAAATAAATAAATAAATTCACACACACACCCACCCCCCCACACACACACACACAACTGGGGGGGGAGAAGACATAACAACTACAATTCCTTGAAGTTGATACAACAAGCAAACAGAAAGGACATTGTTGGGTGGGAGGGGGGAGAGGGAGGAGGGAGGGAGGTTTCGGTAATAGGCCACAATAATCAACCACATTGTACATCGACAAAATAGACAGACAGACAGAGATACTTGTTTCTAAAGTATTTGAGAGTCTGACCAAAAACCTTATATGCCTCTAAACTCACTCTGAGACCTATATTCCTTTATCTTTCTTTTCCTTTTTTAACTCATTCATATGTTATTTTGTCAGTGTTTACATTTATTTCATGTAGTACTTTCCCCAATTGTACCACTGTACATTGTACTGCTTCTTGGCAGTGGGTGTCTATTTATTTTGTGTACTCCCTTGGGCCCTGTTGTGGTGCTCTAGCACCTAAGTGATAGATAACTATATAAATGAGTACTGATTAAAAACACCTCACCCTTAAGGAACTTGTGACCATGAGTTGTTCCCAAAGAGCAAAAATTTTGAGATCAAAACTTCCCAACCTTAAACAATTGTATTCACCACACGTGTGCACACACGCACGCGCGCGCACACACACACACACACACACAACCCGTTTTATACAGCTAACATACTGTACTCGATTACCCCATTTTAGATATGGAATAATTTATTTCTATGACTATAATTTTAATAATGTTCCCTAAGTATTTAGTAATAAAGGTTTTCTCCCAATCCAAATTAACAACAAAAAATATATATATTTGTTAATCCAAAAAACAAATATATATGTGTGTATTTATGTATGTATGTATATATGAGTATATGTATATGTATCTACTCATATATTTTAATCTGTAATTAGTTTTTAACTTTGAACTTTTACGTGATGGAAGCACTGAAGAACTCAATGTCATAGTACCTTTTGACAGTATTTGATAAGGCTTTTCCAAGCCAACTAAATTAGTTCCTTGCAAATATAAATCAAGCTTGCTCTAGTTCTATAAGGACTCCACCACAGTCTTTAGGATGAAGAAAAATCACTGGTTTTCCATGTGCTCCTACTTTGGCCTCCTCACTTAGACTCCGGATCTTCTTTTTTTTCAAATCCATCACAGCTGCATTTATATTATCCACCTTGAGAAAAAGGAAATAAAGAACACATTTGTAATCATAGAAATACCAAATTACAGTATCTTAAGACTTGGAAGAAACTTTCTCCTCTGCCTTTGGACAGAACCATTCATAAACCATCACAAAAAATAAGTCTAAAATTTCCAGAGAAGTAAAAGAAGCTGTTAAATTTTCCTAGGTGAGCAATCACAGTTTCCACCACTAGTAAATGTTTCCCCTTATAACCTAAATCATCTATACTACACTTTATATTAGTTTTTTCTGGCAGTACTATTGATAATACTGGACAAATTGCTTTTTTCTGAGTCTTGGGTTCCTCATCTATAATAGGGAAGTGAGGTTTGCACCATATAAATTATTTATAGATTAAAATGAGATAACAGATAAGGAGCTCTTAGCACAATTTATGGCACATAGCAGGTATTCAGCATATATGAGTGTTTCACTGATTCCCAAACTTCCCCTTGCCAAACCAACTCATTATTATCTTTGAGATTAAAGCTTGATACACATTAAAATCTCTATTAAAATGCCATCAAAATGTTACTCTCCATCCGAAAAAATCCAAACTTTTGTAATTTTCCAACTCTCTTCTAAATCATTTCCATTTTCTTCATATTTATTGGCAGTAGGAAAGGAGCAAATGTGTCTCTATATACTTGATAGAGAAATGCTCCTCCTCTATCCTGGAAAGTCACCCTCTTAGACTGGGAACCTGGTAAATGGATAAAAAGGTATGATATGAATGCCACATTCTTAGGCAGTCATAAATCACCCTAGAGTTTAATAATCTAATAGCATTCCAAACATAAAGAAAAGCACAGAAACATCCACCATGGGATCTATATACCCACCATATAGATCTAATCGATGTTAATATTTATACAAATCTTATTTCCAAAGAACCAAGGATTGTATATTGGATGCTGAAACTGTTCCAACAACTGATGAGAATACTAAATGTTACCATAAATAAACTATGATTTCTTCATATGGTGTACATTCTACTTGTATTCCTGCTATAATTTCTTTTTAAATCTCATAGGTATAACAAAGTCATGCCCAGATTATAACCAGGGTTCATTTCATGCTGTCTTGCACTATAGCTGGTCTATTCTCATCTTTTTTCAGAACAAAACATGTACCACAAGCTCGCTGCCAGAGTGGCCCTGCCTACGGGACCATCCTTAGTGAGGAAAACTAGTCCTCATGAATGTCAGGTATTGTCAATTTTATCTCTTTTTTCTCCTACCAATATTCTTGGGCATTGTTCTGCTTTGTTATGTGGGACTGGAGCAGCCTTTAGTCTAGGACTAATTTTCCTCACTACTAAGGCAAAGCCCTTCTCGGTACTCAATGTCCCATGAATTAAAGGTTTTTCCGCCCTGACTGGTAAAAATAAACTATTCCCATCCTCGTGTGAGAACTGTTTCCTCTAACCCCTTCAAAGGGTTTTCTATTCCTAGCCTCTGATAGCTTCCTAACATGCATGCACCACTCAATACTCAGATGAAGACATGAAAGGTATTGCAGATCTCTGGAACACACTCTGTGTAGCTCTCTCCTTTCCAGTACACTACGCTGTGAACTCTAATCACCATGGCCTCCTTAGACTCTCAACTCCTATCTCTTCAACTCAAGGAGACTGCTAAGCTCCACTTGGATTCTTCCTTCCTACACTAAAGCCTGGACACTCTCTCCAGCCAGTACACTAGGAAATTATAGGGCTTATCTTGTTTGTTTCCTTTCTCTCAGGGATCAATGACCTGTACTGCCTGATGTCCAATGCCAGAAAGCCATTATTTCATATAGCTTGTCTGGACTGTTTGTTTGTTTCAGGCAGGAGGATAAATTGGTCTGTTACACCTCTTTGCTGGAATTAGAAATTGGCAGGGTTTCTTGCCAGCACCTAAAAAATGTCCTTACATATTATGTCATTCTATAATTTTTGTTCTTTTTTTCTGATTGCTCTGAAGATTTTCTCATCATCCTTGGGTGTCAGCTTGATTATGGTGTGCTTAGGTGTGGTTTTATTTGTTATTCGCTCTACTTGGGGTTGTTGAGCTTCTTGAATCTGTGGATTGATGTCTAACATCAGATTGGTGATGTTGTTGTCGATTTTTTTTCAATTATTGCTTATGTTCTATTTTGTCTCGCCTCCCTTTCTGGGACTCCAACTATACTGAGCTACAACTTTTCACCATGTCCTAAATCTCTCATTCTCTATTCTGTTTTCTTTTTCTTCCATACTTTTTACCTTTTCATTTTGGACTTCTAGCTTCTAGAATTGTGAGAGGATACATTTCTATTCTTTTAAGCCACCAAGTTTATGGCAATTTATTACAGCAGCCCTAAGAAACTAATATAACTACTATATATGCATACTGAAACTGAACAATTAGGTAAATGGATGGCAAATAGTGGGAGCCAAGGTTTCATAGTTGGACTAAGGAGGTATAGACAAGCAAGGGCGAAGGCTAGAGTGGTACATGTGGTAATGGATTAGAGTTGGGGACATCAGAATGAACTCATAAGCTTCTGAGTATGACATCTCATGAACTCTGCGATTACATATATACTTATAGATATATACACAGTTAGTATATACACATGTATCTCCTTGCTGTGTTAGCTTAGTAGGCCTAAAACTAATGACACCCCAGCAGCAATAACCTAGAGCCCAGATCTTGGTTTCTAACACCATTTTCCAGTAATAGCAACCAGGGATCCTTGGAGAAATGATTGGTACTAGAGTTAGGGCAAGGAATATAAATGAGTTTGGAGCAGCTTGCAGTGCCAGAAAATAAGGAAGAACTCAAAGAAAAAACAATGAAAAACAAAAACAAAAATGATGGGGGCATAGTGAAGGGACACAAGAGCCAACTGAAAGAGCTCCCAATGGCCAAAGCTGGAACAATTTGAGGAATAAAATAAAGTACTATTAGATCATAACCCAAGGTATAAAATAAACACAAGTTTATACTGATATGACTCCCCATTTCTTAAGTGTGGGCCTTGCATAATAACTTCCTTCCAAAAAGAATAGTATGATGATGAAGAAGAAGAAGAAAAAAAGTCACTTCACAGTGGGGAAACCTGACCTCACTCCTCAGTTGGGGGATCAAGGTTAACATCAACAGTAATAAGTCATGTTCATAGCCTTTGTGGCAATTTACCCCCAAATCAATAACCATAGTTTAATCATGAGAAAAGCATCAGACAAATCTCAACTGAAGGACAGTCTACAAAATAACTGATCAGTAATCCTCAAAAGTGTCAAGGTCATCAAAAACAAGGAAAGTCTGAGAGACTGTCACAGGCAAGAGGAGCCTAAGGAGACATGATGGCTAAATGTAATGTGGTGTCCTGGGTGGGGTCATGGAACCAAAACAGGACATGGGATAAAAACTAAGGAAATCTGAATAAAGTACACATTTTAGTTAGTAATAATGTATCAATATTAATTCATTAACTGTGACAAACGTACCATACTAATGTAAGATGCTAATAATAATTTTTTTAAAAAAAGAGTCTAAAGAGATTAACTACCATTTGTAATGAGTGGACTTTGTTTTGATACAAATCCACTATAAAAAGATACTTTAAATCATTCTTGGAAATTTGATGTATGAACTGTACATCGATGGTGCCAAAAGATTTACCTTTAATTTTGATCAATATGATAATGTCACTGTGATTTTTTCTTAGAGACACAAACTGAATAAGGGAAAAATGACATGTTGTGAATTACTTCAAAATGGTTTAACAAAAGAAAAAGAGAAAGAAAAAAATAGACATCTTAAAAACTGTTGAATCTGAGTGATGGGAGTGTGGGAGTTCATGACATGATTTTTTCCTACTTCCCATATGTTTAACAGTCTTCATAATATAATCATGACTTTTTTCCACTGTGCCCTTTTGATAACACCCATTCCACATATGATCATGAATTTGTCATTTATAGAACATTCTACCCAAGTACAAATATCTACAATTCTGATACTGTACCCAATCTTTAGTATACTGCTTCTTCAATATCTTTTAATTCAGGAAATACTTCTAAGCCAAGAAACACTTCTAAGATTTAATAAATTAGATTTATTTTTGAAAAATGCCTAATTGACATTGTATTAGCATCTATTTCTATTTCTGTTACTATTTCTTTTTTTTTTTTTCCTTTTTGTCTTTTTTTGTGACCGGCAACAGGATCGCAACCCTTGGTGTCGCGCCCGCACCGCGCTCAACAGGTGAGCGGACCAATCTCTATATGGGATCCGAACCCTCGGCGGGAGCGCCGCCCTCTACCAAGTGCGCCACCGGGCAGGTGAGCGGACCGGTCTCTATATGGGATCCGAACCCTCGGCGGGAGCGCCGCCCTCTACCAAGTGCGCCACCGGGCCGGACCTCTGTTACTATTTCTATCACTGACTTTAAAGATCTTGTACCATATTCTGTGTTGCAATAAAATTTACAATTCTTTAAGAGTACTCCTAATATTTTGTTTTGCATTAATAAAAAGAATAAAATAAATGTGTCTTAATTTCCCAAATGGAAAGTAGATACAATAGTTATAAGAAATGCAAAGCAATTTGATTTGGGAAATTAATTCTGTCCCCCTAAGTAATAAAAATAACAGTCAAAAATAACCCATCTCTTTTAAAAATGGGTTTTTATAGTCTTTTAAAACAGCTTTTATGGTCCTCCAAACAATCACAGTTGTGCACCATATAGCTCTGGTAAGATCTGGAATGCCATCAGAGAAAATCTAGGCTGTTCACCTTCACTTCAACTTACTAGCTTTTTTTTTTTTTTTCCTTTTTGTCTTTTTTCGTGTCTGGCAACGGATCGCAACCCTCAGTGTCGCACCCGTACCGGACCGGGACCGGCAACGGGATCGCAACCCTCGGCGTTGTGCCCACACCTCGCTCAGCCAGTGAGCGGGAACCGGTCTGTATGTGGGATCCGAACCCTCGGCAGGAGCGCCACCGCGCTCCCAAGTGGCGCACTGTAGCAGTGCGCCACTGGGCCGGCCCAATAATGTCCCACTCTTAATAGCACATGGCATTATGACTAATATAGCAAACATAGGCTTTTATTTTATATGAAACTGTAATGGTGTTAATTGACATCAATAACGAATGAATTCAATCTCCAAACTGGTGTAAATCCATGAAAGCTAAAAAGTCTGGATTAAATATTTATGTTTCAATTGTCTCTCTCCCTCTATGCAAAAACTAAGTGAATTACACAAACCTAACTGCTGTCATTTGATGTGGGCTTCAGAGGGTTCCTATATATTCTTGGGAATTATATCAGAAGGCCATACATTACCTAAGTTTCCATATTTGCTATTCAGTCTGGTGGTGGCTATGTAGAGTGTTTCCCAAATGCTGGTCTCTACTGAAATTTTTATCAGTTGATAGTAAAACAAACAAACAGAAAAACCAAACAAAACCCCAAAACAAAACAAATAAAAAAACTAAGTTTGTTTTATTGGCAGGACTCTTATTCCAAGAGCATTCGTCTCCCTCCCCCCTCCCTCCTTTCTCTTCCTTGTCTTTTTTCTCTTTCCTTCCTTCCTTCCCTAATAAAATGCCCTTTCTTTTACAAAATGATGTTAACGCTGGATGGTAGTTTTAAAATATGTTCTTATTTAATAATACAGAAAGTTAAAAACCTCATCAAGCTGCCTACTTTTATTGTTTTGTTTTGCTCTCTGGAAATCTATTCTATGAAATCCACATCTGGGAACCAGTGATACAGAGAGCTTAGCAATTGCCTAGGGCTTACTGTAAAGCCAAAATCAGAATGAAGTTTTTAAAAAGGAGAATTTTCTCCCCTCTTGATAGAAGAAGAGACATTCCTCAGCATGCAGGAAATAAGTTAACTCACTAACTTTTTACTTTAAAGTTATATCAGTTTTCTTTCACAAGGAATATACACTCGATGAAAAAAGATGTGCAAAACATGCAAAAGCATAAGTAATAATAACCTATTATCTGACCACCCAGAAAACGACACTGCTACAATTGCTTCATTTTTTTCTGTCCTGCTCTTTAAATACTATTTTTCTCATGTACTATTTCCCACCAGCCTGTAACAGTAAGGACGACCTCTAAATCAATTCTAGTGTCCTTTCTTACTCGTAATGCCTCTGTCTGCCACTGGGCAGCCTGGCTCCCATCATTGTTTCTACCCTTGCTCATCTGATTAAAGCGCCTCTGTAACCAGTCCCTGCCATTCTGCTGCCCCTGCCCACTGTGCTCCAGTATGCAGGGCTGCCCCCCTCACCCCAGCAGAGATCCCATGGACTATGCCAGCCTGTGCCAGTCCCTCAGAGAGGCCTCCTTCCCCCACTTGGGTGGAGCCACTCCCTATACCTCCCCATTTTGCTTGGACCCCAACATCCAGCAGAGAACTATCCCAATGGGCACATACCCTCCTCATGCTGTTGGGGCTCTGATTCCCCATACCTGCCCCTACCCTGTGTGGATGTCTGCCTCACTCTGCTCAGGCCCTGGCTCCCCACACCAGACCACCCCATGTGAGGACACCCAACTTATCCCACTTGGGCTTCAACTCCCCTTATCAATCACCATCTCCCCCTGCACTGATGCACTCCTTACATGCCCAGCCCTGACTCTCAAGGCTGGGTGCCCCCTACACATGCCCACACACAGTGTCGATGCCCCCTTCCCCCTGCCAGGGCTTGTATACTCCATGCTGCCCCTGCTCTCACGTGGATACCCCTCAACATGCTTGGTCTCTTACTCCCTGCATTGGTCTGTGTCTTAGTCACTTTGGGCTGTTATAACAAAATACCATAACTGGGTGTCTCATAAACAACAGACATTTATTTCTCACAGCTCTGGAGGATGGAGGTCCAAGATCAAGGCGCTGGAAGATTTGGCATCTAGTGAGGTGTTCCTGGTTCATAGCACCTTCTCACTGGGTCCTCACATGGTGGAAAGGGATAGCTAGCTCTCTGGGGTCTCTCTATAAGGGCACTAATCCCATTCATGAGGGCTCCACCCTTACAACATAATCACGTCTTAAAGTCCTCACCTCCTAAAAGCATCACTTTGGGGGTTAGGATTTCAACATGTGAATTTGGGGGGAACATAGCATTCAGTCCCAGACGGGCCTCCCATGCTGATGCCCTCTGCACTGACACCTCAAGCCAAGCTGCTCTTGGTATAACCCCCCACCAGCCTCTGATGCCCTGCACTGAACTCCCACCCCCCCACGGGCACCCTACTCTGTGTCTGGTTTTCCCGTGACAGGCAGCTCTCACTCCTAGATTCACTCCTTAGCCCACTCAGGCCCCAACACCCTACTTTGGGCTGCTCCAGCTTCCCCACCAACGTGGACAACTACTTCGCTCTTCCGTACCTAGAGTCTTCAGGAAGGGAAGGGAAGGAAGGGGGAAGGGGCCATGACTCTTAACACTGTTCACTGTTTTGATAAGCAGAAAGCAGTATTTGGCAGAAGCAGAAGGTACCTAGAGTCTTCAGGAAGGGAAGGGAAGGAAGGGGGAAGGGGCCATGATGACTCTTAACACTGTTCACTGTTTTGATAAGCAGAAAGCAGTATTTGGCAGAAGCAGAAGGTGTGCTAATCTTGCCTTGTGTTTGCTCTTTTTTCCAATTTGCACTATGGCTTATGTTTATCCTTTGTGTTTTATAGGCTGTGTTTTAGTCAATCACCTCCAATCCTCTACGGAAAAGGCAGGGTATGTGTGAATAAATAAGCAAGCAGGCAAGCCCAGAAGGACAGGGACTTTGTACTTTGTCCAGCTACATATCCCCAGCACCTTGCACCGTAAAGGGCAGAGTGTTACTGAAAATGCTCAATCAGGAAAATATAGTTAAAGATACCAACCAAATAGAATTGTGGAGGCAAGGGGAGTGGCTGAGTGGCCAGGGAAGGGTACTTCAGGAAGAGGAAAGTTACTGAGGAGTTTTAGAGCATCAGCTGTTTACCAACCAGCATGGAAGCATCTAAATATTTTTATAAACTCAATACAAATGTCTTGAATAAGTAAATACTTCCAGCAGCCCTTAAGGTTTTCACTGTGACACACTTTGGTGTCTGGTTAAGTTATCTGGTGAAAACATGGCCAGTTCTACTCCATACCAAAACTCGTCTCCTCAGGCAGAGGCATGAGAACGCAGGGAAAGACATCCATCCAGTTTTGCCATCTCAGAAAGAAGGCATTACTAGATTTTTTTTTTTTTTTTCCTTTTTGTCTTTTTTCGTGACCGGCAAACAGATCGCAACCGGCAAACAGATCGCAACCTTCAGTGTCGCGCCTGTACCGGACCGGGACCGGCAACGGGATCGCAACCCTCGGTGTTGCGCCCACACCTCGCTCAGCCAGTGAGCGGCCGGTCTGTATGTGGGATCCGAACCCTCGGCGGGAGCACCGCCACACTCCCAAGCGGTGCCAGTATATTTCAATCAATTAGTGAGTAGCTCAGCAGATTTTATTAACTTCTAAAAATCTACCAAAATATTTACCTTTAATAAATATTTAATAAATAATAAAAATTAACATATATAGAGAGAGAGAACTTGAAAGTTTATACAAAAAAACATTGTAAGATAAGTCGGTGTTACTATTGTTGGGGTGCAGAAAGCTGTTACCCCAAAAATATGCTGGGATAAAGAAGCAGCCTCAAGGTCTCTCCTGTGTGTCAATCCTGTCACTCTCCAAAGCATGGGATGGAGCTGTTCCCATATCTGCCTAAAGTCTGGACCTGCCAAAGAAGAAGACATGACCTCTGGGCTTTTCTCTGAGTTTTCATTAACTTAACTCATCACAAGAAGGAAGACCGGAGTCTGTCAACACACCTGGACTAAGTTTTGTCACAAACCATTGTCTTTCATTTCTGTCCCATTCAGTATTTCAAAGAAAATCATTTATCAGTCATTGTCTGCTCTGTGGGACAAACAGACTTTGTCCCAGGCAGTTTTATGTTCTCCAGGCCTGCTGTGTCCCCCCAAGAACCATTTACTCCTACATCCCCATTTCCCCTTCCTTATGGAGATGGGTGTATAAGCTCTGTACCTCTGTGGAAAACTGGGACATTACTCTCTTGTGATTCCCCCCCGTGTTTTGCCCTCTCCCAGAACTTTAAATAATAAAATCTGTTATGCCTTTTCTTCATATTTGTCTAAACCTGTCAGTGATTTTTACCTTTAGGGATGAAGTTTTCCTTTGGCCCCTACAATGGCATCAATTTATGGCCTCCAATACCATTCTCCTTTCTCCCTTTTAATTATAGCAATTCCCAAGTCTTAGCAGGGCACTTAACTGCCTAGCTACAGACTACATTCCCTAGGCTCCCTTGCAGCCAAGTGTGCCATGTGACTAAGCTCAGGATACAAACAGAAGTGATACATATTCCATCTAGATCATCTTCATAGAGGCACTTGCTCTGTATTCTCTCTCTGCTTTCCCTTCCCTCTGGCTGGTAAGTGTTGATGGTAGAGCCACCCCATCAGCCCGGGACAGCTCCCTTTTAGACTGAGAACAGAAAAATACAGTCCATCCAGTTAAGCACTTTATGTTTTGTGGAGGACAGGGAATGATGATAGAGGGGTATAAGACTAAAGTAGAAACTAATCACTTTTCACACCTTCTGCTATTACCTACCTTCATTTTACACTCATGTACATTTTCATTTCCCCCGTTTCATCTCTACTTTTGAATTTGCTGTTACACTACTGAACTTCCTACATTACTATTCATTACTTAACTAAACTTCTAATTCATGTCACCAGCTTCCTCTGAAGGCATGGGCTCTCTTGATGCGAACACAGTGCAGTGTGGGAGAGACAAGAGTGAATTCAAAGGCAGATGGTCCTGCTTCTCATCCTGGGGGGCCTTAGACCAACCCTCAAGTCCACTGATACAGACCCACAGCCAAAAGTAATCTCCTAAAAATGAAATAAAGGCTGAATTTTAGGTTTTGCTTAATTCCCTGGTCTGTCTTGTAGTTCCCCCACCACAAACTTTAAATTCAGTTAATACAATGAAAGCAATCAGTCTCAAGGCTAAGGGTGCAGTCCCTAGAATCAGAACAAATCTGGGTTTGAATCCCAGCCTGCACCTACAATGAATGTGACTATGGGCAAGCTACCTACTCTAAATCTCAGTTCCTCACCTATCAAATGGGGTTAATAGTGCCCTCACAGGGAGAAGAAAGAAAATGATGGTGTCAAGTACTTCATACACACTGCCAGGGGACTCAATAAGTGTTAGCTGGTATGACACCTCTGTACCTTTCCACATGCTATTCCCTCTGCCTGGAATACCATTCTCCTCTTGTTCACCTGAGGAATTCCTGCACATTCATTATAACGCATGCTGTGTGAGGCCTTCCCAGCTGCTTGACCTGCTGGAGAAATCAACCTCTCCCTCACCTGTCCTACCAAGAAGACGTGTATATTAATTCTACCTATCACAAAGTACACTGTATTTGACTGTTTCAATATCTGCCCCTCCTCACGGTGGACATGGTTCATTTCTTATTCACTGCTGAATCCCAAGTACTCAGTAGAGTACACATTGTAGGTTCTCACATATGTTTGCAATAATAAACTAAATACATCCTTGAATTCATTCTAGAATCGACCCACCTCTCCTCTGGATTAGAACTGAGGCCTAAGTATTACGTCATTCTTTCTATGAAAAGAATTGTCCTATCAAATTAATTTAAATTGAAGCACAATTGGGATTGCTGATATTCTAAAAGTAGTTATCTGAACATGAACATCTACAGATAAATGTTCTCTAATGAGAATGTTCTTGTCTAACACTGCTTCATGTTTTTTCAGGAATTGTTAGCAGATACAATTGGGAAGATCTTAAAAATTACAGTCGGTAATTGAAAATTGCTTTTGTGGGCCGGCCCGGTGGTGCACTGGATAGTGCGCCGCTTGTGAAGCGCAGCGGCGCTCCCGCCCGAGGGTTCGGATCCCACATACAGACCGGTTCCCGCTCACTGGCTGAGC
>NW_007726533.1:649496-659020 GCF_000696425.1 Galeopterus variegatus | reverse complement strand
CCCCACATCCAGGCCGGTTCCCGCTCTCTGGCTGCGCAAGGCGCGGGAGCACCACCGAGGGTTGCCATCCTGTTGCCGGTCCCCGGTCCGGTACGGGGGCAACACTGAGGGTTGCGATCCGTTGCCGGACACGGAAAAAGACAAAAGACAAAAAAAAAAAAAAAAGAAAATTGCTTTTGTAATAAGGAACAAGTTATTAGAATTTTAAAGACAAAATAATTATAAGAATATTTAATATGTGTATGGAAATTCTGACTTTATAGTCTGTTCACTTGTTTCTCCTAATTGTCTTGTGATAGTGACTGTAGTTGTATTCCAATTACATGGGAGGGCACATATAATCAATAAACCCTATAGCAAAGATTCTAATCTATGTTTTGACCAACTTTGGTGGCTTTTATAGTGGCTATTCAATTCAGACTTCAATAAAATGTATTAATATTATTTTTACAGTTTTCTAGAGGGAAAGAGAATATATCTATAGATCCATCCTTCAGCAGGACTAATATTATCATTCCCCTTAAAGAACTTAAAGTTTCTAATTAAAATACCATACACAGTCTTAAAAAGCAAAAGACATTTTGTAAAAGAGAAAATTAAAACACGAGGCATTAAAATAATTAAAATACCTCAACACAGATGTGATGCATTCCTCCAGCCTTGTTTTTCTGCAGAAAACCTGCAACTGGACTGTCATTTCCCAATGGATGAAGCAATTCTATCTTGGTATTTCCCAGGTTGACGAAAACAACAGATACTCCATGTTCTGGAAGAGGGACCGCCTCACTTACCTGGGCCCCCAGAATATTCTTATAAAATGCCATGGCCTTTTCCAAATCGGGCACTGCTATGGCTATATGATTGAGTCGGCCCAGGTTCCATACAGGACCTGCCACCTGATGCGAGGACTGTGATGTGGAAAAAGCCCTTACTGTTGGAACTGGAGTTTGGAGTCTGGAAAAAAGCCCTGTAAAAATGGAACAGCCATTGATATCCTCCTTTTGAGAATTAATGCACTTCTAAATTTTATTTTAAAAACTAAACAAATAATACATATAAAAATTCATTATTTATATACCTATTCTTTTTAATTATAACATTAGATCACAGGAGATAAATGGAAAACTTATATCAAAATTACCCCCTCTGTTCTGCCCATCTAAATAACTGTCTGGAATTAAAAAGCAAATTCTGAGCTTCAACTAGATTCAGAACAAAGCATCACATTTTTCAGAACAACATATTTACTGGTAACACAAAGGCTAGCTGCATATTAAGAATTACTTGCTTTTCTCTGCATTTCACAAGGGGTAAGTTTGAATGTAATAATTAAACAACATACATTTAATGATAAGAGCAAGCAATTCTCTTCCCTACCTATACCCATTTTTTTAACCTTATATTTTGTAATAAATTCATTAATGGCATAACCATAAGTACTTTTTTTTTTTTTTTTTTCCTTTTTGAGACCTGCCGCACTGCACTCAGCCAGTGAGCACTGTGAGCTCACCGGTCATCCCTTATATAGGATCCGAACCCGCAGCGGGAGCGCTACTGCGCTCCCAGCACTGCACTCTCCCGAGTGCGCCACGGGCTCGGCCCCCATAAGTACTTTTTAGTGTGTACTTTATTTGAATGATTATTAACTAAGGAAAATATCTAATGGAAGGGGAAACAAGTAAAGATACAAAGGGTATTTAACTTATGAGGATTTCCTCTGAGGGCAGATTTTTTTTTGTTTCTTTTTATAACTTCGAAGGATTAGAAGTAGAATTGCTTCTGAAAGTGAAGAAAGCCCCTTTCACTCAGTAACAGAAGAGAGCTGCAAGGTGTTCTCCTCACGTGTTACTCTGCTTCCCCATTGCCCCAAACACTGAGCCTTAAGAACTAGATTCCCCACAGAATGAAAATTCTATGCATGTATGAGGTCTGAATATAATCTTGTACAACTACATCACTTAATTAAAAAAAGTATGAAATAGCAAAATGAAGAACACATTTTAAACAATAGGTTAGTTAGCTCTTAATGAAAACCACTTTAAACAAACAGTACCTAGTATCACAGAGCTTCAGCTAACAAAAAATAATTACCCTTAACTAAAATTTTTTATAACGATGAAATTAAAGCAACACTATTTTATTTTATTTACATTAAGAACATAAACCTGATGCATCATAAATCAGTAGAAGGCAACATTCAGCCTAAGATGGTCTTCTGCTATGCCCCAGTCTATACCATTGATTACTGAAATACCAAACATTCTCATCACCACTATGTTAGTAGGCTGGGCTCTACGGACTCATCACGTTATCATCAAATCCAAGCATATTTCAACCCAGTACACACATCCAGAAATATAATTAAAATTACTTTCCATAAAAATAATACCTAATCCTTGAGAGGTGATGTGCTCTGATATTTTCTATTCTATTGTATTTTATTTCAGTTTTTTAAAAATACTGGTATGAGGGGTCTTCAAAAAGTTCAAGGAAAATGTGTATTGTGAGGGCCGGCCCGGTGGCGCACTGCTACAGTGCGCCGCTTGGGAGCACGGTGGCGCTCCCGCCGAGGGTTCGGATCCCACATACAGACCGGTTCCCGCTCACTGGCTGAGCGAGGTGTGGGCGCAGCACCGAGGGTTGCGATCCCGTTGCCGGTCCCGGTCCGGTACGGGCGCGACACTGAGGGTTGCGATCCGTTGCCGGACATGAAAAAAGACAAAAAGGAAAAAAAATGTGTATTGTGAAAAAATAATGCACGATTTCAAAAATTTTTTGCACCACAATAAACTTGTACTAATTTGTTATAACATGTCTGAACAGGATCTAGTTTGAGGCACAAAGAAGGTTCAGACATCAGTTTGAAAAAAGCCCCTGTCAGAGCAACATGAACTCTACTAAAATTGAAGCAAGAACAAACATCAGATTGATGGTGAAGCTTGGGTGATAAAATGGTGACATCATTGCTGCTTTGTGAAAAGTTTATGGGGACAGTGCCCCAAAGAAATCAGCAGCATACAAATGGATAACTCATTTTGAGATGGTACAAAACAATGTTGAAGATGAAGCCCACCACAGCAGCAGACCATTCACATAAATTTGTGAGGAAAAAATCAATCTTGTTTGTACCCTAATTGAAGAGGACCAATGATTAACAGCAGAAACACCATCACAGACATCTCAATTGGTTCAGCTTACACAATTCTGACAGACAAATTACAGTTGAGCAAACTTTCTGCTCAAAACTACCAAAACTGTTACACCCAGATCAGTTGCAGACAAGAGCAAAGCTTCAGACGGAAATTTTAAACAAGTAGGATCAAGATCCTGAAGCATGTCTTCAGAAAATTCTATCAGGAGATGAAACACAGCTTTACCAGCACAATTCTGTAGACAAAGCACAATCAAAGCCATGGATACCAAGAGGTGGAAGTGGTCCAGTCAAAGCAAAAGTGGACCAGTCAAGAGCAAAGGTCATGACAATGGTCTTTTGGGATGCTCAAGGCATTTTGCTTGTCGACTTTCTGGACAGCCACAGAATGACATCATCTGCCTATTAGGAGAGTGTTTGGAGAAAGCAAGCCAAAGCTTTAGCAGAAAACTGCCTGGGAAGGCTTCACCAGAGAGTCCTTCCCCACCACAACAATGTTCAAGCTCATTTCTCTCATCAAACAAGGGCAGTTTTGCTAGAGTTTTAATGGAAAATCATCAGACATCCACCTTACAGTCCTGATTCGGTTCCTTTTTTTTTTCTTCCAAATTTTATTTTATTTTGTCAATATACAATGTGGTTGATTATTGTGGCCAATTACCAAAACCTCCCTCCCACCTCCCTCTCCCTCCTAACAATGTCCTTTCTGTTTGCTTCTCATAACAACTTCAAGGATTTGTAAAGAGAACCCATTTTTCTTCTGTTAATAATGCAAAAGACTGCACTGACATGGTTAAATTTCCATGGGGGGGTGGACTAAGTGCCTGGTATCATCACTTACAAAAGTGTCTTGAATTCGATGGAGCTTATGTTGAGAAATCAAGTTTATATTTTTTATTTTTATCTTTTAATTCCATTTTTCCACAAACTTTTTGAAGTCCCCTCATACTACCCACTAATCTAATTTGCTGGTTTGTTGTGTAGATAGTTGGTGCAAAAATGTAACATAGTGCCAGACATATACAGTAGGTACACGCTTTCTTCCTAACTTGGCACTTTCTTACTAACTTCCTAACTTTCTTCCTAATCGCAGATTAAGGGAAATACTCGTCCTCTCACGAAGGAAAGAAGAGAAGAAAAAGACCAAAAGAGGAGCAAGTGGGACTGAGTTTCTGTCATCACTGATTCTATCCAGCCACTTAAAAAAGAAAAAAAAAATGTGGAGAGAACACAAGGAACCTTCCAAATCTATCTGCTTTTACCTTTCCTGTTTATGTACAAGGTGATAAATATATTATGGCACGTGGAAAAAACACTCCTTTTTTTTTCGTCTTTTTTCTTTGTCTTTTGTCTTTTTTCCGTGTCCGGCAACGGATCGCAACCCTCAGTGTTGCCCCCGTACCGGACCGGGGACCGGCAACGGGATTGCAACCCTCGGTGTTGCTCCCGCGCCTCGCTCAGCCAGTGAGCGGGAACCGGTCTGTATGTGGGATCCGAACCCTCGGGCGGGAGCGCCGCCGCGCTTCCCAAGCGGCGCACTATCCAGTGCGCCACCGGGCCGGCCCTACTCCTTTTGTTTTCTTTACATCACTGACCTTCAAGCATTCCCATCAGGGTACTGTCACGCTTGGAGTCCAACTTAAGTTTTTTACAGGACTTGCCCTCCTTTCTAGTTTCTCCCCCGTCTCTTACAGTCCGCGGTGAAGTAACACGCACCGTCCCTCTGCCACTGCCTGCATTTGCTTCTATCCCAGCCTTGCTTGTCCCCATGGGCAGCTTCCCTCGCCTTTCTGGCCCGCATTGGTAAGGGGCAACACCAACTGCCCGTAGCTCCCATGGTGACAGTGAGGCTCCCAGGCAATAAAGAAATCCCCGTGCTAAACTGAGGCGTTACTGGCAGGTGCCTTCTGCCTAAAGTGCTGACAGCGGCCGCGAAACGCGCCTCGGAGGAGCAGAGCGCATTAGACCCAATTGCCTTGGCCACCCAAGGCCTCCTGAGCCTCCTGGCCTCCCTTGCCGCGCGCCCCGCCCCACGGCGATCCCCACGGCGCCCGCTACTCACCTACGGCGCTCGCAGCCGCCGCCGCCGCCATCCTCAGCACGCGCGCCATCTTGGGAAGCGACCCGCTAGATCCCGACGCACCGCGGACCAGGAGCGGGAGCGGCCGAGGGGCGGGGCAAGCTGGCCAGGGGACGTGTTTACGTTCCCGCAGGGGCTGAAAGTTGTCTTTCTTCTGTTACGATACAACGTTGTTGAAGCCACCTACTGCATCTAAAGCAGAAACTTAAAGCCAGGGCGCGTTATGGGCCCCCCAGGGATACAAAACAGAAAGTTCGGAAAAAGTTTGAAGTCTCTTGGGGTACCCATGGCTGATTTCGATTTCCCGCCCCTCCCCCTCCCGCGCTGCCATTGGCTCTGGCAAGGGGTGGGTGCGGAACCTGGGCGCCTCGGAACCTTCGGCTCATAGCTCTGGGTTGCACGAGGCGCGTCTTTACGGCGCGGTTTCCGGGCTGCCTTCTCTGTTCTCTGCATGCGACGTTGTATGTGCAGTTGGAGACAGCGATGGCCCCGCGGTTTTGGCGTCGGCGGACCCTGGAGCGGTGTTTGAAGGAGGTCGGTAAGGCTACCGGTCGGCCCGAGTGCTTCCTCACGTAAGTGCGCAGAGCCAGAGCAAGAAAGTGCGGCGCGGGTCTCTCTTGGGCGCAGGTTTTAGGCCCCCGGCAAATCCCGGAGCTGGGTGAAGGTAGGGGGAAGTGTAGATCACTTTTCTCCAAATTGTCCACAGTTTATGCTCCACTAGACTATCAAAGTCTTAAAAATTGTTAAAATCTATACAGCGCGGATCTCTCAGTTGCGTGCTGTTGACTCAAACTAAGCTCAATTATTAACACCCAGAGGCCTCCCTTCAAGGTTACGCCGCCCCATTCCTTTACACACACACGCCGTTGGTTGCTATTTCCTCCCATGTGCCCCCAAAGCACCCAGTGCTTACCTATCATAATACTTCATTGAAAGTATGAACTTGTTGCTTACCTGGCTACCTCGACTGTACTTATTGAGAGTTAGGACTGTCTCATCTTTCTTTCCAACACAAGCATTTTGAAGGTATTTTGTTGAAGAACTTCAAATATGATCTATGAAATTATGACTCAGGTTTATATTTCAAACCCCGACCTCTCCCTTGAGCTCCAGGCTCACGCGACGACAGCTGAGTTTTATTTCAGTAGCACACAGCTGAGAGGTCTGCACTGTACAGCTTTTAACAATCTTTAAAATTTTGATACTCAGCATCTCAAATTCACTGTGTCCAAAATAGAACTGTTATTTCTATTTACCCAGTTAAACTCTGCCCTCCCCTGAAGTCAACTCCCCATGCTCCACCACCCGAGACTTACCTATTTCACCAGTGGCACTTCTGTCTTTCCAGTTGCTCAAACATACAACTAGGCTGCTTTCTTAATGTCTTCATTTTTCTCTATCCTACGTCTAATTCCTTAGCAATTCTGTCAGTTCTAGCTCCAAACTATATTCTGAATCTGCTACTACTCGCCATATTCACTGCTCTAACTCCAGCATAAATCTCCATCATCCTTTGCTTGGAATGCTGTATCAGCCTTCTAATACTCTAACTTCATTCTTTTTTCCTCTATAGGACATCTTTCCAAAGTGTAAATCATTATTTCATTCCTCTGCGAAAACCTTCTGATGTCTTCTCATTACACTTAAAATGGCTGTCTTTGAGCCCAGCACAATTTGGCTCCCAAAAGCTTCTCCAACCTCCCCTTCTGCCTCCTTCGCCACACTGCAGCCGTGCTGGCCTTTCTGTTCCTCAGGCTAACTTCCGTCTTAGGGAATTTGTTCTTGCTGTTTCTTCTGCCCAGAATACATGTTTCCAGATCTTTGTAAGACTGTCTCCTTATCTGTAGGTCTCATCTCACATACCACATCTTCAGAGATCTTACTTGACTAGCCAAAGCGAGTATTGACCATTGACTGACTGAATGAACAGAGTGGTACATAATGTAGCAGAGTTAAGAATTTAAGGCTGACTTGCTATATATCTCTGGGCAAATATATCTTTAATGGTTTTTCTGCCTAACATCTATACAGCGGATTCATTCAAATTTGATTTTGCATAAAAGTTGGGCTTTTTGTTTTTCTTTTAATTCAAGGTGTTGTGACATTATTACCTATAATTCTAAATCTCGTGTAATTCCATCCCCCCAATAGGATTCAAGAGAGATTGGCATCAAACTTCACTTCTTTAACAAAAATACTTTATGACTTTAATAAAATATTAGAGAATGGTAGGATCCATGGGAGTCCTTTACAAAAACTTATGATAGATAATTTTGATGATGAACAGATTTGGCAACAACTGGAATTGCAGAATGAACCAGTTTTACAATACTTCCAGAATGCAGTTAGTGAAACAATTAAAGACAAAGACATCAGTCTTCTCCCAGAGAGTGAAGAACAGGAGGGTGAAGAGGATAGCTCAGAGATCGAGACTGATGGCCAAGAGGATCTAGAACAAGATTTGGAGGAGGAGGAGAGGGAAGTATCAGACATGGATGACGATGGTCCTAAAGGAGGTGAGAGAGCTAAAAACTCAAGCAAATTTGATCTGAGGAAAAGGCCGGTCTTCAGTGATGAGGATTCTGACCGTGACTTTGATATCAGCAAGTTGGAACAGCAGAGCAAGGTGCAAAACAAAGTGCCTGGGAAACCAAGAGAAAAGTCCATAGTAGATGATAAATTCTTCAAACTATCTGAAATGGAGACCTTTTTAGAAAACATAGAAAAAGAAGAGGAAAAAAAAGATGATAATGAAGAGGAAGATTTTGATTATTTTGAAGATATTGATTCTGATGAAGATGAGGGAGAGCTGTTTGGAAGTCAAAAACTTAAGGTAAAGTTTTGAGAGAGCAGAGGAGAGTTATTCCTTAATAACTGAATGACTTCAGAAGTTCCGAATATTTGGTTGCATTAGATATACAAAAGAACTTTATTACTGGAAAATATGTTTTTGTTTTCCTAATGAAAAGTGCTGTATTTCCTTGTATAAGTGTTTTCATATTATGGGGATGAAGATAATGACCTTGAAGAAAGTGAAGACAGTAAACAAACTTTCTTCCTCCTCAAATTAGGTTTTGTTCTGTTTCTCTGGGAGAGATTTAAAGCACCTCAAAATTCACCAGGGTATAAGTGAAATATTTAGATCAGTTGAAAAAAATTCACTGGAAAAATTAAACCAAAGCCATCATTTCCTTATCACAAAACACTTCTCTTGTTAAGTAGCTTAAGAACCATAATCACACATGTTAGAGATATTCGGAATTTTCCCTCAAACATATATTTTCACCCAGCGCTAAAAATAATTATGAAAGGAAGGCATTTATATACTTTATGTAGACAGGGATATATTAGAAATATGCATGTAGTCCAAAAAGTTCATGGAAAGATTCATATCATCTGTTAATTCTGTATTTCCATGAACTTTTTAAAGTACCCTTGTAATTATAGTTGGAAAATTTAGAGATATGGAATATTGTGCCCTAACAAATCAGTTATAAATGAATCTGTACTTCTATTCAGTTATGATGTTCCAGTTCTTACTGTTTTATGATAGTGCTGTTGGTTGCCTACTTCCCCTAGTAACTATTTTTGGCTTATAGTGTTAAAGCTAGAAAGCAATGTATGAATACAATACACATATTCATGTATGCATGTTTTAAGATAATTTTCTATCCTTAATAAAAAGTTTTAAAGTCTTTTCATTTTAGTCAGGTAAAAGTTCCAGAAACTTGAAATACAAAGATTTCTTTGATCCAGTTGAAAGTGATAATGACATAACAAGTGTTCATGATGATGAACTGGGTTCAAACAAAGAAGAGGAAGAAATTGCTGAAGAAGACAACATTTCCGAAACGTAAGTATTTTAAACCATTCTTTACAGCTAGAATTGCCCAATCATGTGTTAGTGTTCAATTAGATTCTCTAAGATCGAATAGTAGATTCTCCAATTTCATTCTCAAGAAAGCCAGAACGTCTCTGAATTTAAAGGTCTTCTTCATTAGAGATCGTTTAATGAAGAAAAATATTACTGGCAGTCTCAAGCAAACCTTTATTGTAAGGAGTTTTTTTTGTTTGTTTGTTTGTTTTTCCTTTTTGTCTTTTTTCGTGACCAGCAACGGATCGCAACCCCTTTATTGTAAGGAGTTTTTTTTGTTTGTTTGTTTTTCCTTTTTGTCTTTTTTCGTGACCAGCAACGGATCGCAACCCTCAGTGTCGCACCCCTACCGGACCGGGACCGACAACGGGATCGCAACCCTCGGTGTTGCGCCCACACCTTGCTCAGCCAGTGAGCGG
>NW_007726533.1:621392-648496 GCF_000696425.1 Galeopterus variegatus | reverse complement strand
GCGGGAGTGCTGCTGCACTCCCAGCGCCGCACTCTCCCCAGTGCGCCACGGGCTTGGCCCTGTAAGGAGTTTTGATTTGGTTTTTGTGCCAGTGAAATCCTCTAATGTTATTTTTGTGAGATAAGAAATTTGTCTTATAGATTGATGAATAATTTCTATATATTGGACACTTTTTATTGCATTTTTTACATAGTATTTCACCTAAATAATTTTTTCTGTTGTTCCTTAATAACTGAATGACGTCAGAAGTTCTGAATATTTGGTTGCTTTAGGTATAAAAAAGGACTTTATTACTGGAAAATTTATTTTTGTTTTCTTAGTGAAAAGTGGTATATTTCCTTGCGTAAGCATTTCCATATTATAGGGATGAAGATAGTGACCTTGAAGAAAGAGACAGTAAACAACCTAAGGAAACCTTGAAAAGAGTGACCTTTGCTTCAGTAGATGAGGAAACTGAAGATAAAGATGTTTTACATGTAAAGAGAGTTTCTAATGAAGTGAAATCCTCTTTTGAAAAAAAACAGGAAAAGGTAATTATTAGGAATTTAAGGAATTTTCTATATGCTTAACATGATTGGAACTCAAAGAATATTAACTAATCTACCATGTTTTTCTTGTTGGAAGTATTAACCATCCTTAAAAAAAAATTTTTTTTGCTGTCACTCTTTAAAGCATGCTGTATATAGATGCCATATGGAAAGTGTCTAATTTGCAAAAATTAGTGCCTACATTTCGCATCCTGTGGCTTTCACTTTGGGGCCCATGTGTAAAACCTTTGTTTCTTTTCTCTGTCCCTGGTGTCTTCATACCTTTCACACATTTTTCCTGATTAGCTGTCCTGAGAGCCTCTCCTTGTAACTGTTTCAGCTGGAGGATACTGCCTATCTTTTTAAGGTGCTCTGCAAATAATTTTTGTGAGTGAATTTTAATTAATCTCAAACACATCTTCTAGAGTTGACAAAAATTGTTTTCTTATGACATGATTTCAAACAAATGAAATGTCATTTCATTTTAATACATGTAATCTGACTCCAGTCATTTGGTTCTATCATTTATTCACCTTAAAATTATTTCATACTATTTGAATTGAAAAAGGCAGATAACGAAAGATACCAAGGATATCAAAAGAACAGAAAAGATTTATAAATAAGATAATCCAAGTTAAATTCATGATTGTCAGATTGCCCCTAGAAGAGAAAGTCTAAAGAAAAAAAAGCACCATAAAAGAAGGTAATAGTATCCTCCCACCTCACCCCTCCTACCCTCCCCCCAACAAAAAAGAAAGGAGGTTTGGTTTTACTGTGGAATTATATCAAACCTTCAAGAAATAGATGATTTTATGCTATTTAATCAATTCCCACATAAAGAGTAAAGTAAAACTTCCAACCTTTTTTCTTGTGAAGCTGTTATAACATAAAAACTGAAACCTGACAAAAATAGCATTTAAAAACACACACACACACACAATATCTCATTTATTTAATAGTGATGCAAAAATCCAAGATAGCATAATGAAAAAATAATGCCCCACAACCAAGTGGGCCTCATTCTCTTGATTCAGAGTTAGGAAATCAAATATAAGTTTTGGTTATAAGAGGTTAAGGAGAAAAACCATATGTCACCTCCATATATGTTAGAAAGACATTTGTTAAATATCCATTCCTGATTTTTTTCTTACTACTAGTGAAATACAAATGCATTTAAACAAGGTCAAGGGTTCAGATCCCTGCACTGGACAGACCCTCCCTCCCACCCCCCACAAAAAGAAGGAGGTACAAGTGCATCAAGCCAAAAGCTGCCATCATGCTTAGTGGTGAACTTGTAGAAGCATCCCTTTAAAATCAGGAATAAGACAAAATGTCCACTATTACAATCACAGTGTGATTTAACGTTCTTTTAGAAATGTTAGCCAGTGCACCTACAAAAGAAAAAGATGAGGTGAGGAAAGCTAAAATGTAAGCATTAATATTTGCAGAGGATATTAGAAAATCCAAATGGATAAACTGAAATGCTGTTAGGAAAAATAAGAGAATTCTTTAAGGTAGTTGAAAAAGCTGGCATTTTATACACTTAAAGTCATAATTGTTATTTTTTAGAAGTTAGAGATAATTAGGATTTGGGTGTGGAGTCAGAAGGGTCAGGCTTCATCAGACACTAATACTCTAATAAAAAAATTACTTAACTTTAGAATGCTGTAATAATTAAAATTGATAGTGGCTTGTGAATAGATACATCATCTGAATAGAATAGAGCCCAGAAATATATAACCAAATGCTTCGGGGGGACTTTAGTATATCATATATGCGGCATTTCAAATCAGTGGGGAAAAGAGATAATCTGCAGCTCCCCCCACCTCAGGCAACAGGAATAGGAAATCATTGGCATAATAAAAAGGTGACAAGAATGAAAAAGAATTATATTGAGAAATAATCCATTTCCTGCTTTTCCACTTATCAAAATATTATTTGCTTTTACACAAATGTAAGTCTAATTTTATTTCCTAAATGTATAATAACTCTTTTGTCTCTTTCTTAGATGAATGAAAAAATTGCATCTTTAGAAAAAGAGTTGTTGGACAAAAAGCCCTGGCAGCTTCAAGGGGAAGTGACTGCACAGAAGCGACCAGAGAATAGCCTTCTGGAGGAGACCCTGCACTTTGACCATGCCGTCAGGATGGGTATGTGCCTGCTGGGCGTCTGCAAGTGTTCATTGCTTCTGTGCTTTTTCTGAGGTTCCATTTCATAGAAAGATTTGGGGGGATGATGTTTCTTTTCCCACAACTTTTTATTTTAAAAACCTGCAAACATACAGGAAAGTTGAAAAAAACAGTACAATGAAATCTGTATGCCATTCAGCTGGATTTACCAATTGTTAACATTTTGCCTTATTTGCTTTCTCTCCCCAGTGAATGTGTGGGATTGTGTATGTGCCTCTTTTTTCCCTGAAGCATTTGAAACTAAGTTGCCAATATCGTGATCCTTCACTCCAAAGGACTTTTACATGTATCTCCTAAGAACTAGGACATTCACCTATATAAATAACCACAATGCCGTTAGTCCATCCAAGAAATTTAACATCAATACATTAATGATACCTAATGTATAGATTTCTTGTAGTGATCTGTGTACAAGGTTTCCATCTTGTCACTGTCCACTAATTAAATTGTGAACGCCAGCCTGGAACCCTGCTCATCTCATTGAATTCTTTCTTGTATCCATTAAGTCAAAGTGAGTTTCCATTTTATTTCAGTGGAAGAGAGAATGGAAAAGAGGGGAGAATCTCCAGGTGCATGGGATAAAAGTGTCAGCACTTATTACCATGTATGTTCTAGTTTTGTGGCTCTCAAACTTGAGGGAGTGTCAGAGGCTATTAAAATGAAGATGATCCCCTTCCCCACTTTCTGATTTAGGAGGTGTGGGGTTGGCCCAAGAATTTGCATTTCTAATAAGTTTCCATGTGTTGCTGATGCTGCAGGTCCAAGGACTGCAGTTTGAGAATCAGTGATCTAGTTAAATATCTACCTAATGAATACATGTTATATTTCCTTTAGCACCTGTGATCACAGAGGAAACCACCCTTCAACTAGAAGATATCATTAAACAGAGGATAAGAGATCAAGTCAGTAAGAACTAAATTTAACTTAATATAAATTTTACTGAAATTTTTAGAAATGATATTAGAGTATGTTGGGAGTAGGAATAATGCTGTCTTTATTTTCACTTAATAATGTTCTTCACTTCCAAGCCTTAACGTCTAGACTAAGGGTGTCTCCAGCTTCTGTTGTGTGAGGCACTGCTTTCCACTAGCATCCGGGAAGGACACTTGTCATGCCAGAGGAGAGAGGGATAGCTGGAAACTGTTGCCAGTGTCCTCCCTCTTATGTCTTGCTGACCTTTTGGGTGGTGTGGATGAAGCTGGTGGAGAGGAGTGGGGGTGGTGACTGGTGTCTGACTTGCTGTGATCACACCTTGGTTTTAGCACACTATCTGATGTGACAAATCGAGGATGTATCTTTTCAAATGTTAAAAACCTAGCAAAGAATTTTTGTTTAAGAATTGATCTGGGCCGGCCCGGTGGCGCACTGGATAAGTGCGCCGCTTGGGAAGCGCAGCGGCGCTCCCACCCGAGGGTTCGGATCCCACATACAGACCGGTTCCCGCTCACTGGCTGAGCGAGGCGCGGGGGCAACGCCGAGGGTTGCAATCCCGTTGCCGGTCCCCGGTCCGGTACGGGGGCAACACTGAGGGTTGCGATCCGTTGCCGGACACGGAAAAAGACAAAAGACAAAAAAAAAAAAAGAATTGATCTGATTTTGTAAGCTTACAGTAGAACTTAGGTATATGGCATGTATGGTAAAAGATGGCTTTATAACATGTAGAATGTTTGCCTACACTTCTGTGTCTAAAGTAGAAAGCTTTTGAAGGGTGGGTACCATATGCAGAGAACTCGAAGTTTGAAATGAAATAAGATAAACTCAAGGCTTGACTTTTAGACAAACCGTGATGGGGAAATGTGGAGTTAAAGTTGGTAACCATGAGAAAGTCTTATTTAAAACAAAAACAGAAATGAAGTTTGAAATGAAACAAGATAAACTCAAGGCTTGACTTTTAGACAAACCGTGACGGGGAAATGTGGAGTTAAAGTTGGTAACCATGAGAAAGTCTTATTTAAAACAAAAACAGAAAAAGATATTTGAGTTATGCCCTCTTTGCTTTTCATAATGCTTATTCTTTATTACTTGAATAGTCATTTCAGAGGTTGAAAATTACTTTTTGCTACAATATGATTACTGTGGAATAATAAATATTCCAGAGGAAGATTCTCAAGTAAGCCTAGAAATAAATGATAGATTTTTGTTAACTTACGTTCCACCTGCCCTTTATATTTCAGGCTTGGGATGATGTAGTACGTAAAGAAAAACCTAAAGAGGATGTGTATGAATATAAAAAGCGTATAACCTTAGACCATGAGAAGAGTAAATTGAGCCTGGCTGAAATTTATGAACAGGAATATATCAAACTCAACCAGGTAAGGAAGCCTCTAAGGCACAGCCATTGTTATCAAAGGAATAGAAGTAGAACCAGGCTTTTCGTGACTGGTGAAATCATGAAACAAATCTTGAGTGCTCAGTCACCTTGTTTAAATGTGAGACAGAGCATGCTAGGAATAGAGGGGATATAGTATCCCCTCTGAAAGTGAGGGGTTGGGGGAGTTTTGCTTTGCAATTAGACATTGGTCACCTGGTACTTTTACATATAGTTATTAACTTTCTAGCAATCTTTATGATAGTGCTACAATTTTAAAATAATTTCTCATTGGTATTTTGAAGTTACTGATATATGTTATAGGATTATCTATGACTTCATCTGAAGTTTAGGTCTATTTTTTTCTTGTACTTAAATTCTAAAAGAAATCTGTGGTTAAACAGCAGGACAAAGTCATATTCCTAAGAACAGTATGTTCTTGTATAATAATTGGATTATTCTTATTTGATTTATTGGGAATGTGATCAACATGTGCTTAGGGATGAGGTGGCATCTTTATTTCGCTAAAGCAATTTAAGATTCCTACCAGATTTCCTTAATTTATGCTACTCAGGCAGCAACAACAAACAATGCCCTGATGCCACTGTGAAGTTGAAGAATTGGAAAGACTTGAATGACCGGTGTGCTCACAGCGCTCACTGGCTGAGCGCGGTGTAGCCAGTCTCAAAAAGGACAAAAAAAAAAAAAAAGATTCTTCCTGGCCGCTTTGCAACACAAGGTGGTAGCTGGAGGAAGATGTGTACAGCTTTAGACAATGCTTATTGAACATCTCCTGGTTACTTTGAAGAGAGTCAGTAAAAACAGAAAGTATTTGGTATCTGTGAGAGTTAAAAATTAAATTAGGTATGTAATATAACAACTTGTGCCACCTGTGCAAATGTTAGTTTTATTTCTCTGTCAGTTTTTGAGTATGGACTTGGAGTTCTAGTAAATAATTAGCAAGGCTAATTCAAGACCCATTCCATGAGGAGGCCAAGTCTGGGGAAAATGATCACTGTTTCCCATAGCTCACTGTCCATTCTAGTGGTAACAAGTGAGATAGTGGTAGACAGCACACAAGAGAGCCTTTAACTCACAGTAGTGTCTGTGATGTGGATCAGGAAAATGCTAAACAGTTGTCCCTGAGTATATGTGGGGGATTGGTTCCAGGACCGCTCGCATATGCCAATACCTGCAGTCAGCTTTACGGAACCCATGTGTGTAAAAGGTCAGCCCTCCATATACGCAAGTTCCACATTCCAAGAACACTTGTGTTTTTGAAAGAAAAATCCAAATAGTAGTGGGCCCGTGCAGTTCAAACCCATGTTGTTCATTTGTCAGCTGTATGTCGAATATTTGATTTCACAGATATTGTTACCTATGATGAGGTGAAAGGGCATGTTGGGGATTTTAAAAATGTGAGTAAAGTTAAAATGGTAAGAATTAATAGGGCTGGTCAGTTAGCTCACTCAGTAGAATGTGGTGCTGATAACACCAAGGGCAAAATTTCATATCCCCGTGCTGGCCAGTTGCAAAAAAAAAAAAAAAAAAAAAAAGTAATGCCTGGCCATGGTGGGAAGGTGGGTGCTGATGGGAGACAGTGGAAACAGACCTAGATGCATCTCTGGCATCAGGGGCACAGAGGCAGAGAGCCGCTCACTTCTAGTTCTGGTGGGTCTTCTTTCCCATAACTTAATAACTTAATAAACGAATAAACAAACAAAAAACTCTTAGCCTTTTAGAATAATCCTTTGGGACCAGAGGAAAAGAGAACAAAAATTTACCTTTTCTCCTGAGTAGAATTAAAATTATTGTCAGTTTTTCTAGTGTGATTTATCAGAATTAAAGGAAAAAAAAGTCTTTAAAATCCAAATGAATATTTGGATGATTTTGTGAAGTCTACATTAACACTTCAGTGCCTTCTTTTTTTTTTTTTTCAAATTTTATGTTATGTGAGATTCAGATTTTATGTTATGTGAGGTTTAGGGCAGTTTTACACAACCACTACCTACCTCTAGTTCCAAAACATGTTCTCACCCCCGCCCACTGCAGTAGCTGCCTGGTCCTTCCTCCCCCCAGCCCCTGCCAGCTGCTGATCTATGTTCTCCCTCTGTGGTTTAACTATTCTGGGTATTTCATATAAATGGAATCATACAATGTGTATCTTCTGTGTCTCTTCTTTCACTTAGCATAGTGTTTTGAAGATCGTGGCATGTGTCAGTACTTCACTTCTTTTTTATTGCTAAGTCCTATTCCATTGCACATACACACTCACGTACACCACAGTGTGTTTATTTGTCCATTGGTGGGCATTGAGCAGCGCCACCCTTTGGCTGTTGCACACAGTGCTGTGTACATGTATTTGTTTGAGTACTTGTTTTTAATTGTCTTGGGTGTATACATAGTGGAATTGCTGCATCATACGTAATTCTCTATTTACCTTTTTTTAAGGGGGAGTGGGAGTAGCTGGCTGGTATAGGGACCTGAACCCTTGACTTTGGTTTTACAAGGCCACGCTCTAACCAACTGAGCTAACCGGCTAGCCCTGTTTAGGTTTTTGAGGAACTGTCAAACTCATTGCCACCACCGCTGCACCATTTCACTTTCCCACCAGTGATGCATGGGGCTCCAGTTTCTCTACATGCTTGTCAACACTTGTTATCCCCACCCCCTCTCCCCCTTTTATTCCTAGCAGGAATAGCTTAGTTCTTGACAGAAGTAAATACCAAGGGTATTAAATTGTAAGTTATGGATGTTAGACTAATGGTTACTGTAGCTCCTCAAATGCACATCACACATCTTCTTTACCAGGTTCTTGCACCATTGTGGTACCTTTAATTTTGCCTTTGGGCTGGTTTTATTTTGTAGCCAAAGCCTTGGTGGTGAGAAATTGGGAGTACCCTCATGGGCCTTTAGTGTTTTGTCCTGTGATATATATTATGCTACTTAGTCTGACAGTGTTAAACTTTTTTTCTAAGCAAAAAACAGCGGAAGAAGAAAATCCAGAGCATGTAGAAATTCAGAAAATGATGGATTCCCTCTTCTTAAAATTAGATGCCCTCTCAAACTTTCACTTCATCCCTAAACCGGTAAGTATGTTAACAGTTTGCTGTGCAAATACGGGAGATAAGACTTTACCTTTGAGCTTTTGTGAGACTAGTTCTTTAGTTTCATGGCGCAAACCTGCAGTAATTCCCCATAAACTACAGACAGAGCCTTCATGGGGAAAGCTCACTTCTGGTCCCATGGTAATTCTGGCTCCCCACTTTTGGTCTAACCTAATCTCCAATGGGCCCCTTTCAGACCCTCAGCCTTAGCCACAGGGACTCTACCCCCTCAGTCTTCTGCTGCATTTCCATTGTGTGATGAAACACACGTTTGGAGACATGCCATGTCTATACCTGGCTTTTATTGAGTACCTGCTCCATGCCATATAGTCCTTTATGTACATTAGCTCTCAGTTGACAAAACATTAAGGCAGATACATACTACTACTTCCACTTTGCAGATGAGGAAACAGGCTTAGGAGGTAAGAGAATCAGAACTGGGCCCACGCTCTCCCCACTGCATGTTGCTCCCTTGGCCAGGCCCAGACCTCTCCAATGCTCTCTGTGTATCTGACTCTCACCCAGACTTAGCTCAGGACCTGCCTACACCTTAGAGCTTCGTCTCTTACTCACCACCTTCTGTGAACCCATGAAACATACTTGTTTATTTGGTACTTGCTCTCCTGTTGCCCTTTAGTTGTCTGTGTTGTAGTCTGAAATGAAATGTCATGAATGAAGGACTAGTCTAGGTGTCAGAAACCTGAGTCTCATTCTGCTAACTAGCTCCATGAGACTAACTCAGAAACCTGAGTCTCATTCTGCTAACTAGCTGCATGAAGGCAAATCACTTCACCCTTCATCTGTACAGACGAGGTAGACTCCGAGGTCTTTTTTGATTCAATTATGGTTAGATGATTTTTCCTATTCGAGTAATTTGTCTTCTGACATTTGTCTTCTGAATTTTTGTTTCTGTTTTTTTTTTTTTTTAATGAAGGTGTTATTTACATGAGAGTAAGTTTTTGATGGCAAGAACCATCTTTGGATTCCCAGAATGCCTAGTGTGGGCTATGTAAACAGATGAGGAGATAAGTGAAATTCTGAATCCCTCTTGGCCAGAATGTATTATTGTGAAAAAGTCTTAAGTCTTATTGATGTGAAGACATAGGCCCTTCCCTGGGTCTTACCAGGCCCTGTGGGATATGGCTCCTTCCCACCCCTCTGGTCTCCCTGGCTTGCTGCCTCTGAGCACGCTGGCCTTTTGTTTCCTTCATTGGGCTGAGTCCCTCCCTTTCTTGCACCTTCTTGCCGTGCTCTTCCCTTGGCCCAGTGGGCTACTCTTCCTTCTTTGCATGGCTGGTGTATCAGTCCGTTTCTGTTGCTTATAACAAATTACCTATAACTGGGTGATTTATAAAGAAAACAAAATTTATTGATTACAGTTTTGGAGGCTGGGAAGTCCAAAGTCTGGAGAACACAGCTAGTGAAGGTCTTGGTGGTGGCCACAGTGACCCACAGGTCTCACATGGCAGAAAGTGGCAAAGCAGAGAGAGACTAACCTCTCATGCTCTTCTTATAAAGCTCTCAGAACCACGCCCCTAATCATCAATATTCATCCATTCACTACTACATGGTCCTACAATCCAATTACCTCTTCAAGGGCCTACCTTTCAGTTACCATATAGGATTTCCCACCCTCCCAATAGTCACAGTGGGGTTAAGGTTTCTAATACATAAAACTTAGGGGACACAAGTCACGCTTCAGTGAGTTGAGCAGACATTCAGTCCACTATAGCTGTCTCCTCATCTCTCCGGTCTCAGGATGAGCAGACTGCCCCATGCCTCCGCCCCTGCATCTGTCACTCCTGGGCTCCTGTCCCTCGTATCTCCACAGCATGTTTGCAGTTCTCTGCTCTTCTTCAAGCTGGCACAAGATGTGTCTGCTTTCTCACCGTCCTGTCCTCACACTAGCTTGGAGCCTGACACAGGGAAGTCCTTAGATCCTTGCAATCTTGGGACTTGAAGGAGTATGTTTATGTCTACATGCCCCAACTTGAAAGCATGTCTTACATTTTTCCTCTTCAGAAATGTTGAATTGCTAGTATAGGTTCCCCTTGATGTTACTTTTCTTGTATTTAGGTCAATATTTCATATGCCATCTCTGTAGACTTTGTTTACCAATCATTAGCCATCATTTTTTGATGTTTTTGGACCGTCTCCATTTTCTTCATATTTCTCTTTAAATTGTAGAATGGAACACAGTGTTCCTAATAAACAATTGAACAGTGGTCCAGTGGAAGAAATAGTTTTTTTTCATACTCCGACGTTTTTCTCGTCCTGTTGTGTTTATGGCTTGTTTTTATTTGTGAAGTTTCACAGGGCAAGTATCTACATAGTTACCTGGAATATGGACAGGACTGTGATAAGAACAGTGAGTGGGCAGAGAAATCAGTATTATGCTTTGCAGTAGAGCCCGGCTGCCTGAAGCTCAGTCCTCCTCCTTCCCACGCTTCAGCCTTTACCCCACTCTGGCCGACAGAGGGGTTTGAAGCCATTCTCCTCTGCTCTCCCTGTCCCTCTCTCATAGAGATGTGAGAGGCAGATGTGAAGAACACTAGTTAAGTGTGTGATAAGTAATCACCATTGGCCTTTTATTTGCCATGATCAGTGTGAAACCGTTTTTAACTTCTGAATTTCTTGAATAGTTCTTTCAAGGATAGGAAAACAAACCAAACAAAAAGCAAATGACCCTTCAGTTAGCATTGCATTCTTTTTTTTTTTATAATTGATAGGTTTAACTTTTTTGATATTGTTTTAGTTTTTCAAAACAGTTCAATACCATTTCATATTTATATTTATAAAACAGTGTTTTCACTAGCTGGAAGATAACAGAATCTGTTCAGCAAGCGGTCTGTATTTTGACTCTTGTTTCCATGAGCATGATTCCTTGCATCTTTTTCCATATATTTCTCAGAGCTTCTTTTCCATAGCCAAAGGCAAGATAATGTTAACAGAAATTAATAAATTGTATTAAACAGTAGAGAGGATTGCTTGAGAATACCCGTATATGTGGCAGCTGGGAGTAGTTTAGTAACAGATGAAAGAACTGGTGTTTGAATATGGCAGAAGTGTCGCACAAAAGTGTAGAAATAAGTGCTGTAGGAAGAGTTTTGAGAGTGAAGATCCTAACATACCTGGGTCTCGTGAGAATCCATAGGCGGCTTCTGTGCCCCCTAGTTCTGCCATAATTCCAGGCAGCTTCAGACTTGGGCTGCCAACACACCTAACACTTAAATGGCCTCCACAAAGTGTTTTATATATTATACTCTAATAGGTTCACAATTCACTTATTTTATACTCTAATAGGTTCACAATTCACTTATTTTATGTTGGGGCCACTTCTGACTTCCCATTAAATAAGTTGTCTCTTTTCCAGCCTGTACCAGAGATTAAAGTGGTGTCAAATCTCCCAGCCATCACCATGGAGGACGTAGCCCCCGTGAGTGTTAGCGATGCAGCACTCCTGGCTCCGGAGGAAATCAAGGTAAGATGCTGGCATTGAAATGTTAAATATCTGTTCACAAGTTAGTTATTATAGCCAGATCTTGAATTCATGTCACTTTTCTTGAGTTTGTAGTTTTTATTCTAATGTATCTCAGCAGTTTCTGGATATAATCAAACTAATAATGTTAGAATATTCAAACACCAGTCTCCTATAATCAGGTATTATTATGAGGTTCGGGTTTAAGAATCATTATAAAAGCAGTTTTTAAATACTCACTATCATTTTCTTGTTGTAATCCAATCTGAATACTAGCAGTTACGTTAGATTTAAAATAAATTGCTTGGGCCATGCTGTGGGAACCCCAGCCAGGCCAGACCATGCCGCCCAGAGAGGCCTGAGAGCTGCTGGGCCCACAGGGCCCCAAGCCATCAGTGTTGGAACAGGCAGGTGCCATGCCATGGGAATCCCAGCTCAGGCCAGACTGCGCCACCCAGACAGGCCCAAGAGCCATCAGGTCCACTGGTCTCTGAGCCACCTGCACTGGAACAGACAGGCACCGTGCTGCAGGAATCCTGGCCCAGGCCAGTCTGCACTGCCTAGAGAGGCCTGAGAGTCACCCAGCCCACAGGGCCCTGAGCCAGCCGCACCAGAACAGGCAGGTACTGTGCCATGGTAACCCCAGCCAAGGCTAGTCCCCACAGCCCAGAGAGGCCCAAGAGCCTCCAGGCCTACAGGACGCCAAGCCACCTGCACCAAAACAGGCAGGCACCCTGCTGTAGGACTCCCAGTGCAGGCCAGTCCCTGCAGCCCAGAGGGACCCGAGCCACTAGCTCACTGGCCCTGAGGCAGCTGCACCAAATTGGTAGTCTCTGCAGGATCCAAGCCAGACACTAGGGTCGAACGAGTGGACCGTGAAATCCCCTGCCACAATGACTAAACACCAAAGGAAAGATACCAGGAATACGAAATAGCAAGAAAGTACAACACCACCAATGGAAAATAGTAACTCTCAAGCCGTAGATCCTATAAAACAGGAAGTTTTATCGGATCTTGAAATGACTGCCAAGGAATTTCCAGCAACAATTCTAAGGAAACTAAATGAGATACAAGAAAACTCAGACAACAGAAGGAAATGAGAAAAAGTATACAGGACCTGAAAGAAGAAATGTACAGAGAAGTCAATGCCCTGAAAAACAACGTAGCAGAGCTTGTGAAGCTGAAGGATTCGTTCAGTGAAAAAATTTGAAAATCTGGAGGAAATAGATAAATTTCTGGACACATACAAACTACCAAAACTGAGCCAAGATGATATAGAAAATCTGAACAGACTAATAACAATAAAAGAGATCGAAGTTGTTATCAGAAGTCTCCCAACATAGAAAAGCCCAGGACTGGATGGGTTCACTGCAGAGTTCTACCAAACCTTCAAAGAGGAATTGACACCAATTCTCTACAAACTCTTCCAAAAGATTGAAACAGAGACCATTCTCCCAAACTCATTCTATGAGGCAAACATCAACCTGATACCAAAACCTGACAATGACACAACAACAACAAAAAAAAAACTACAGGCCAATATCCTTGATGAACACAGATGCAAAAATCCTCAATAAAATACTAGCTAACAGAATACAGCAACACATACATGAAAGTATGCATCATGATCAATTGGGACTCATCCCAGGGATGCAAGGTTGGTTCAACATATGTAAATCAATAAATGTGATACACCATATCAATAAAATCAGAGACAAAGACCATATGATCATCTCTATAGATGCTGAAAAAGCATTTGACAAAATTCAACATTCATTCATGTTAAAGATTCTTTACAAGTTAAATATAGATGGAAAGTATCTCAACATAATTAATGCCATATATGATAAGCCCACGGCCAATATCATCCTGAATGGGGGTTTCCCTTAAGAACAGGAACAAGAAAAGGATGCCCACTCTCTCCACTCCTATTCAACATGGTGTTGGAAATACCAGCCAGAGCAATCAGGGAAGAGAAGGAAATAAAGGGAATCTAGATTGGAAAAGAGAAAAGATGAAGTCAAAATGTCCCTGTTTGCAGATGATATGATCCTATATATTGAACAGCCGAAAGCCTCTACAAAAAAAACCTCTTGGAGTTGATAAATGATTTCTGCAAAGTTGCAGGATACAATATCAACACACAAAAATCAGTAGCATTTCTATACTCCAACAGTGAACATGCAGAAAAAGAAATCAAGAAAGCTATCCCATTTACAATAGCCACCAAAAAAATAAAATACTTAGGAATTGAGTTAACCAAATATGTTAAAAATCTCTACAATGAGAACTACAGACCACTGTTGAGAGAAATGAAAGATGACACAAGAAGATGGAAAGATATCCCACGCTCTTGGATTGGAAGAATTAACATTGTGAAAACGTCCATATTACCCAAAGTGATCTACAGATTCAATGCAATCCCCATCAGAATTCCAATGACATTTTCCTCAGAAATGGAAAAAGCTATCCAGACATTTATTTGGAATAACAAAAGACCACAAATAGCCAAAGCAATTCTGAGAGAAAAAAAATAAAGCTGGAGGCATAACACTACATGACTTTGAAGTATACTACAAAGCTATAATAACCAAAACAGCATGGTACTGGTATAAAAACAGACACATGGATCAAGGCAGTAGAATAGAGAATCCAGAAATAAACCTATACACCTACAGCCATCTGATCTTTGATGAAGGCACCAAGTCTACATAATGGGGAAGAGAATACATCTTCATCAAATGTTGCTGAGAAAACTGTATATTCATATGTAGGAGAATGAAACTAGACTTGTACTTCTCACCATATACCAAAATCAACTCAAAATGGATTAAAGAATTATACATCCTGAAACAATAAAACTTCTTAAAGAAAACATACAGGAAGGGCCAGCCCAGTGGCGCACTGCTACAGTGCGCTGCTTGGGAGTGCGGCGGCGCCCCCGCCAAGGGTTCGGATCCCACATACAGACCGGTTCCCGCTCGCTGGCTGAGCGAGGTGGGGGTGCAGCGCTGAGGGTTGCGATCCGTTGCCGGACACGAAAAAAGACAAAAAAAAAAGAAAACATACAGGAAGGGCCAGCCCAGTGGCGCACTGCTACAGTGCGCTGCTTGGGAGTGCGGCGGCGCCCCCGCCAAGGGTTCGGATCCCACATACAGACCGGTTCCCGCTCGCTGGCTGAGCGAGGTGGGGGTGCAGCGCTGAGGGTTGCGATCCCGTTGCCGGTCTCGGTCCGGTACGGGCGCGACACTGAGGGTTGCGATCCGTTGCCGGACACGAAAAAAGACAAAAAAAAAAGAAAACATACAGGAAACACTCCAGGAAGTAGGATTGGGTACAGACTTCATGAATACAACCCCAAAAGCACAGGCAACCAAGGGATAAATAAATAAATGGGATTATATCAAACTAAAAAGCTGCACAGCAAAAGAAACAACAGAATGAAAAGACAGCAAACTGTGGGAGAGAATATTTCAAAATATATGTCTGACAAAGGATTAATGTCCAGAATATATAAGGAACTCAAATAACTTTATAGCTAAAAAACAAGTAACAATTAAAAAATGGGCAAAGCAGCTGAATAGGCATTTCTCAAAGGAAGATATACAAATGTCAACAGACACATGAAGAAATGCTCAGCATCACTCAGCATTCAGGAAATGCAAATCAAAAGCACTTTCAGATACCATCTCACTCCAGTTAGGATAGCTAATATCCAAAAGACTGAGAGTGACAAATGCTGGTGAGGTTACAGAGCAAAAGGAATCTCATACATTGTTGGACTGCAAAATGGTGCAGGCTTTATGGAAAATGGTATGGAGGTTCCTCAAACAGTTACAGATAGATCTGCCATGTGAACCAGCTATTCCACTGCTGGGAATATACCCAGAGGAATGGAAATCATCATGTGAAAGGGATACCTGTACACCAGTGTTTATCGCAGCGCTGTTTACAATAGCCAAGAGTTGGAACCAGCCCAGGTGTCCATCATCTGATGAGTGGATAAGGAAACTGTGGTATATCTACACAATGGAATACTACTCTGGTATAAAAAAGAATAAAATACTACTGTTTACAGCAACGTGGATGGACTCTGACAAAATTATATTAAATGGAATGTCAGGCACAGAAAGAGAAATGCCACACGTTCTCACTTATTTGTGGAAGCTAAAAATAAATAAATGTACAAACAAACGGGGGGGGGTGCGGGGGCTCAGGGGCAGCGGGCCCTGAACCTCCCAGTAGTCCCTTTTATTCTCCCGCCATGGGATGAGCAAGAGAGGGAACTGGTAGGATTACTCCTGCCACCCTAGTGGCCAGGAGAGCCCGGGAGGAAGGTGAGTATGCTGCCCGCCTGTTCAGCCCACAGAGAGACACTCAGACGCGGCAGGAGTTCCGTCAAGCAGTTCTGTTTATTTACACACAAGCACCTACTTTTATAAGCATATGGCAAGGGGATTTCCTAACTTGAACATATCATCTTAAAGGTCATGTGAGCATGCATCTTGCTCTAAAGCTTTGCTATTGCAATCATGTGGTGAGCACAAGCGTGGAAATATCTTTTATCCAATAATTTTAAACTATGTCTTTCCTTGGCCACTCCCCAGCGGCTTCTGTCAGGCGCCATCTTTATCTCTCCTGTCCAGGCGAATGTTTTCAACAGATTACATACATGTATGTGGGTGGGGTCATGGCTAGTTCTCTGCCCCTGGAGGAGGTGTGTGGCCTCACCAACCCCAATGGGGGTGGGGTGGGGGGGTGGGGAAGAAAACACACCAATCACAACAATTCCTTGAAGTTGTTAAGATAAGTGAACAGATATGATGTTGATGGAGGGGAAGATGGGAGAGGGAGGGGAGAAAGAGGAATTGGTAAAGGGACATGAAAATCAACTACATTGTATATTGATAAAATAAAAATAAAAAAATAGGGCCGGCCCGGTGGCTCACTGCGACAGTGCGCCGCTTGGGAGCGTGGCGGCGCTCCCGCCGAGGGTTCAGATCCCACATACAGACCGGCCGCTCACTGGCTGAGCGAGGTGCGGGAGCAACACCG
Organism: Galeopterus variegatus; assembly: GCF_000696425.1. Taxonomy (NCBI): domain Eukaryota; kingdom Metazoa; phylum Chordata; class Mammalia; order Dermoptera; family Cynocephalidae; genus Galeopterus; species Galeopterus variegatus. The sequence goes on along the minus strand of NW_007726533.1, from coordinate 631,832 downwards.
AGGGTTGCGATCCAGTTGCCAGTCCCGGTCCGGTACGGGTGCGACACTGAGGGTTGCGATCTGTTGCCGGTCACGAAAAATGACAAAAAGGAAAAAAAATAATAAAAATAAAAAATAAAAAAATAAATTGGTTATATGCTAGTGATCCTTTAACATCATTATGTTCTGCCATTTGTCACCCATGTGATGCATTTCAGTGGTGGAGTTTGGATCTAGAATACAGCATTTGGATACTGGAAGAAGGTAGATATGACAAACGCAGGCAGCTCCTGCCTGTGTCGTTGGGGCTCGTGCCTTACAGAGTAACAGTGGTTACTGGCCGTCTTCCTTGTCTTCCTGCTGCCTTGGCAGCAGGGCCCTCTTCCTTCCTCACTTGTTTTGCTACACCCACCCCAGCCCTTCTTTCACTCTCCTGCCACCTCAGTACAGGTGACAGCCCTGGCAAGATAGGCTGGCAGCTGAGGAGAACAGACAGAAAATGGATCCTACTGGAGGGATGCTTCCCTTCCCTCTGTCTGTTCCTCGAGGTCTGAGAATCCCTGTCCTCATCCCAGTGGCTGTCATTAGCACCTTAGAGATGAGGCTGCCTCAGGTGTGTCCTTGACGTCCAGGCTGGAGTCTGAATGCTGTAGAGGGTTTGCATCTCTGTGCTGTCAGCTTGAGAACCCAGCCCACCATGCTGCCTTTATGATTTCATACGGGAACTGAACCATCCCCATAAGTGTGTTCTGTCAAAGAGTGAGTTCCAGGTTTTGAAAAGCTCAGTTTCAAAAGATTTTTGGAACGTGGGATTGGGGAGGGGGTGGCCCTGCAGCCCACCCCCACCATTACATTCAGCCCACCGGTGCGCCGNCTGTCCTCATCCCAGTGGCTGTCATTAGCACCTTAGAGATGAGGCTGCCTCAGGTGTGTCCCTGACGTCCAGGCTGGAGTCTGAATGCTGTAGAGGGTTTGCATCTCTGTGCTGTCAGCTTGAGAACCCAGCCCACCATGCTGCTTTTATGATTTCATACGGGAACTGAACCATCCCCATAAGTGTGTTCTGTCAAAGAGTGAGTTCCAGGTTTTGAAAAGCTCAGTTTCCAAAGATTTTTGGAACGTGGGATTGGGGAGGGGGTGGCCCTGCAGCCCACCCCCACCATTACATTCAGCCCACCGGTGCGCCGCACGATCTCTTCTGTCCCAGCGTCCTGAGTTGCTATGGGCTGGATTAACTAATAGGTCAGTGGTTCTTTTTTCACAGGAGAAAAATAAAGCTGGAGATGTAAAAACAGCTGGTGAGAAAACAGCTACAGACAAGAAGCGAGAAAGGAGGAAAAAGAAACATCAAAAGCGTATGAAAATAAAACAGAAGGAGAAGCAGAGAAAACTGCTGGAAAAGAGCAACCCAGATCAAGCAGGGAAACACAGCAAAGCAGCAGCTTCGGAGAAGTTAAAAGAGCTGACTAAAACAGGCAAGGTGTCCTTGCTAAAGGTAAGGACGAGGGAAGGAAGGCTGCTGAAGGGGAATTCCGTGGGAAAGTGGATGGCAGGGCTTAGGCACTGTTGGCTGATGCAGCCCCGGTAGGGTCGAGGTGCACGCAGCCAACCGTCTAGAACTGCAGCGTGAGTTGCACTCGGTTTTTCATGTGAGGACGTCACTGTAACCTGGGTTCTGGCAGCAGTTTTTCTTCTACCCCTTCTCCTTTAAATTATAGAAACATTGTAGCAGCTTAGAACACCTGCATGCTAACTGATTTGGTTTTTGTAAAGCTAGTTCTTTTTCATATTTATACTTTTATATATTGTTGTAATCATACTGTACTATTTTTGGCTTTTTTCACTTTCAAGCCCATTTTATACCATGAGCATGTATTGTTTTTTATTGCAGGACAAAGGTAAAGACAAGGCCTTAAAGTCGTCTCGAGCATTCTTTTCTAAATTACAAGATCAAGTAAAAATGCAAATCAACGATGTAAAGAGAACAGAAAAGAAAAAGAAGAAAAGACAGGATATTTCTATTCACAAATTAAAGCTGTAATATATTTTGAATATAATCCAAATATTAATATATAAGCTTACATTTTCTCATTGTTCTGTTTTACAATAAAATTTTTAAGAACTTTTAATTGCATCAGTAATAGATACTTGAGAATTCCGTGGTGTGTGACTACAGACTCTAAGCTGTGTCTGCGAAGCCCTTCAGTCTTTCCTGGTTGTAACTCACACCAGCTGGTGAGCAAGAGCTGGCCTGCAGGCTGAGAAGGGCAAAGCCAGCCACTCTTCTTGCCACTAGTGGTCTGCAGCTGAGGTCCCCACCCTTCTTGAATTTCCAAGCATATGCCTTATGTATTTCCTTTTAGGAAAATGATCTCATGTCACCTGAGCAAAGGCTTACTGTATCATCAGATGCAGAGAGGACAGGTCTGATCTATAAGTGACAGAAGATCAGTTTAGCTGGGAAGGTAGATCAGCAGTCTACAGAGTCTTCTTTGACCACCAGGTGCTCATTGCTTCAATTTTCTCATGCAGGGAAAATTTCCTTTTCTCTGACAGGATCTATTATGATGTGATAGAAACACATTAAGCCTTATTACCAATGGGTAGAGGATGAGAACAAGACTTAACCAAAGTGACAGGAAAAGCCCTCTGGGTTTTCATCAACAGGGACCAGTGGTCAGGAAGAGCCTGTGCTCTGCGTTCTTGTTTATTAATGAAGAAGATGGCTGTGGCCGGTAGAACTAGGTGCACGGGGCTGGATTAAGCACCGGTTGTTTTAGTCTGTTTTAGTCCATTTGTGCTGCTATAAAAAAATACCTGAGATTGGGTAATTCTAAACAGAGTTTATTACTTACAGTTCTGAAGGCTGGGAAGTCCACAATCACGATATTAGCAAATTTGGTGTCTGGGGAGGGCTGCTGTCTGGTTCAAGATGGCACCTTGTTGCAGGTATGTTTCAGTGGGGAGACAGAAAATAAACAGAATAATTACAGCGTGTAAAAAGTGGTTTGTAATTGAGGGGTGGGCAGGAGCAGTTCTACTTTATAGGCAGAGTGTCGGAGAGGGTGTCCCTAGAGAGGTGNCTGTCCTCATCCCAGTGGCTGTCATTAGCACCTTAGAGATGAGGCTGCCTCAGGTGTGTCCCTGACGTCCAGGCTGGAGTCTGAATGCTGTAGAGGGTTTGCATCTCTGTGCTGTCAGCTTGAGAACCCAGCCCACCATGCTGCTTTTATGATTTCATACGGGAACTGAACCATCCCCATAAGTGTGTTCTGTCAAAGAGTGAGTTCCAGGTTTTGAAAAGCTCAGTTTCCAAAGATTTTTGGAACGTGGGATTGGGGAGGGGGTGGCCCTGCAGCCCACCCCCACCATTACATTCAGCCCACCGGTGCGCCGCACGATCTCTTCTGTCCCAGCGTCCTGAGTTGCTATGGGCTGGATTAACTAATAGGTCAGTGGTTCTTTTTTCACAGGAGAAAAATAAAGCTGGAGATGTAAAAACAGCTGGTGAGAAAACAGCTACAGACAAGAAGCGAGAAAGGAGGAAAAAGAAACATCAAAAGCGTATGAAAATAAAACAGAAGGAGAAGCAGAGAAAACTGCTGGAAAAGAGCAACCCAGATCAAGCAGGGAAACACAGCAAAGCAGCAGCTTCGGAGAAGTTAAAAGAGCTGACTAAAACAGGCAAGGTGTCCTTGCTAAAGGTAAGGACGAGGGAAGGAAGGCTGCTGAAGGGGAATTCCGTGGGAAAGTGGATGGCAGGGCTTAGGCACTGTTGGCTGATGCAGCCCCGGTAGGGTCGAGGTGCACGCAGCCAACCGTCTAGAACTGCAGCGTGAGTTGCACTCGGTTTTTCATGTGAGGACGTCACTGTAACCTGGGTTCTGGCAGCAGTTTTTCTTCTACCCCTTCTCCTTTAAATTATAGAAACATTGTAGCAGCTTAGAACACCTGCATGCTAACTGATTTGGTTTTTGTAAAGCTAGTTCTTTTTCATATTTATACTTTTATATATTGTTGTAATCATACTGTACTATTTTTGGCTTTTTTCACTTTCAAGCCCATTTTATACCATGAGCATGTATTGTTTTTTATTGCAGGACAAAGGTAAAGACAAGGCCTTAAAGTCGTCTCGAGCATTCTTTTCTAAATTACAAGATCAAGTAAAAATGCAAATCAACGATGTAAAGAGAACAGAAAAGAAAAAGAAGAAAAGACAGGATATTTCTATTCACAAATTAAAGCTGTAATATATTTTGAATATAATCCAAATATTAATATATAAGCTTACATTTTCTCATTGTTCTGTTTTACAATAAAATTTTTAAGAACTTTTAATTGCATCAGTAATAGATACTTGAGAATTCCGTGGTGTGTGACTACAGACTCTAAGCTGTGTCTGCGAAGCCCTTCAGTCTTTCCTGGTTGTAACTCACACCAGCTGGTGAGCAAGAGCTGGCCTGCAGGCTGAGAAGGGCAAAGCCAGCCACTCTTCTTGCCACTAGTGGTCTGCAGCTGAGGTCCCCACCCTTCTTGAATTTCCAAGCATATGCCTTATGTATTTCCTTTTAGGAAAATGATCTCATGTCACCTGAGCAAAGGCTTACTGTATCATCAGATGCAGAGAGGACAGGTCTGATCTATAAGTGACAGAAGATCAGTTTAGCTGGGAAGGTAGATCAGCAGTCTACAGAGTCTTCTTTGACCACCAGGTGCTCATTGCTTCAATTTTCTCATGCAGGGGTTGATGGTGAAGGAGAAGGGGACAAGCCCAGGACAGACCCTTGGAAAGCCGGCGGGGCTGGGGTGCGAGCGCAGAGGGAGGACGGAGGAGGGCAGGGGCGAGGCCGAGCGGCTTCTCCTGATCCCGCCCTGTCCTGGGCAGGAGTCGCAGCGCAGGCTGCGTGGTGGGGGCTGCGGGAGGCAGGGGAGGGGGAGCGGTCCGGCACAGGGGGGACAGACCTCTCCTTGCGCTGAGCGGCAGGAGCACGTGCCTGTTCTCAGCCTGGGGTCTGCGGTGAGGTGACAGCAGTCAGCCTGGTCCTGTGACTGCCTGCAGGAGATCAGGGCCCTGGGGGCAGCCAAGAGCAGGCGTCCGTGTGCGCACGTGCTGGGGTTGCTGGGCCGGGGAGAGGCTGCGGGTACAGGAGGCGCCCGCCTGGGGCTGGAGGTGACTCACTCGGTGGGGGTGGGGAGTGTGAGGGGCTGGAGCAGTGGCCTTGGCAGCCCCGTATCTGGGGCGGGGGCAGTGGCGAGAAGGTTCTGAGTGGCCTGGGCACGTGGTTGGCAGAAGAGGGGCGGAGAAAGGGGGTAATCGGAGGGGGTCTGGGAACTGAGGGAGTGCTCTGCCCTCACAGATGTCAAAGCCGTGGTGATGGGAGGTGGAGCAAGGATGAGGTGACGGTTTCGGAAGGTGACAGAAGCCGCTGGCCGGTGCAGGGAGATCAGCAGATGCCCTCAAGGAGAGACGTGCGCTTCCCAGGAACGCAGGGTGTTGGGAAAATAGAATAGTTTGGTCAGGGCCCTCACCTCGGGTCCAGTTGCGCGTGGATTTAGCACATCATTTGTGAGCAAAGTGTGTGTGTGTGTGTGTGTGTGTGTGTGTGTGTATGTGTGTGTAGTTAGTGCGCATGCACGCCAATGTATCTTTAATTTTGTTACTATTCCTGTGTTCTTCAGAGAGGTGGAGGGAAGGGGACGGGGGAGGGCGGGGAGGGGGGAGAGAGAGAGGGAGAGAGAGAGGGAGGGAGAGAGGGAGGGAGGGAGAAAGAGAGAGGGAGAGGGAGGGGGAGGGAGGGAGAGAGAGAGAGAAGAGTTTGGTGAAGCAGGTGGGCAGGCGTGGCCTCCAGCGTCCGCCCTGTGCAGCCATGCTTTCCAACCTTTGGCTCCAAGGACCTATTGGACGGTTACCTAGCTCATAGACCGCAGGTCTGGGGACCCAGCCTGGTGTATGAAGGGTTTGTGACCCAGTCTGTGAACAGGCTTGAGGGGTCTGTGGGCTCCAGACCAAGCCTTAGCTCGACAGTTTGCCCAGTTGGTGCAGGATTACCAGCAGGTAAAAGAGCCCGACAATTAGCGTAGTCATCGTAGAGTAGTTTCACACAGGGCTTCCCAGGAATGGGGGCTTCCAAAGCGGAAGGAGGATGATTTGGGACTCTGGAGCAGCAGGGGGCAGAAAGGACGGCTGCTCCCTCTGCAGTGGCAGCCGGGGTGGGAGGGCTGCAAGAAGGGCGGCTGCGGGGGGCTGCGCTCAGCCAGGGTTAGAGAAGGCAGGATGCAGAGAGCGGGGCGAGGGGGGGGCGCTGGGAGAGGATGCTTTCCCCGCTCAGCAGTGCCAGGCAGCAGCGGGGAAGGCTTTGGGAAGCTGGTGGTAGGTTTGTGTCAGGGGAGGGGTGGGCACTGCCCGCATGAGTCCAGGTGGTGATCGGGGCTGGCTTGGTGGTGGTGAAGAGAGACAGGAGGTGGGGCACAATGGGGTTGGTTTTAGATGGTCTCTTTGAGGTGAGACTCGGATCAAGCTGTGATGCTGGGTGCTGGGGGCTTCTCCTGACCACCTGCCTGCTGGGGTGGGGAGAGTGCTCCTGCCAGGCTGTACTAGCCTGTAGGCTGTTCTCTGTGCACTGTCTTTTCTTAGTGACCTTCAAATTGTCCAGTAGCATACCGTGAAAGAATGAGACCGAAGAATTTGTGAACAAATTTTTACAATTGGAGATAATTTCTTTTGTTTTTATTTTACAGTGTTTGTATGTACTGATATTGCCTGCTTTCTTGTAGATATAAGTCCAAAATACAGTGAATATGTACTCAGTGTTACAGCATCCAGCATCCGTTGGTCAAATGTTTTTGTTTTTGGTATACGGAAGCAATGAGGGGCTGGACAATTAGCCCAGTTGGTTAGAGCTCAGTGTGATAACACCAAGGTCAAGGGTTCAGATCCCTGTAAAGACCAGCCTCTAAAAAGACAAAACAAAACAAAAGCAGCAGCAGCAATGAGAAGACGTCTTTCTTCAGCTAAGTGGTGTCAACATTTCAGCATGGCTATCTCCCAGTGTTCCTGAAGTCATTTTTGAAATATCCCAAGTAATCCTCTTTGCTTGGGCAGTACCCCTCTGGCTACCTCTGACTATAAGTTGTTAAACTATCAAAGTCTACATCTTACTCCAATTCTGAAGTCAGTTACATGTTTACATGGTTGCTGCCAGATGGTTGAATGAATAAATGATGAACAAGTGCTAGAAATTGAGAGTGATGAGCTGATCACTGTCAGGCTTATATAATGGAACACGTTATGTAGTAATACAGTGTCAATGTGTTTGTCTTTCTAGTCGGATGGCCTGGCCTGTAACAGTTTTCTGGGCTACTCCAGTGGGTTAGTTATGGTATGTTCCTGCTAGATTAAAATTTAAAGAACCCTCATATTTTCAAAAACACACTTTTACTGTTTAGGATTAGATCTCGAGGTGGGATGTGGTGATTTTTGTGGAAACACTCATTCATGTGTGAAAATTGGATAGCATTTTCCCACAGGTATGCAGCGGCCGTGCCCTGGCTGAGTGACATTTCCACTGCAATGGCCAGTGGGAACTGGGAAGAAGCTAAGGAGCTCTCTCAATGTGCAAAAAGGGACTGGAACAAACTGAAAAACCACCCTTCTCCAAGGTGAGATTTTTTTCTTAGATACCTGCCAAAATTAACTTATTTACCAAGTTACTCCAACCGTTTATGGCAATTTTCTTCATGAGGAACATACTACATTTGCTCTGTGGTCAAACTAGCTGTGGAACAGAATTTTTTACTCTCTTTACATAGAGTCAAGTGCTGTGTGCAATAGAAGGAAATGTCTGCAAGTTTAGAGTGAGTGTTTTGGAACTCGGATTCCTGTACAGCAGACCTTGAAATGAGCAGTGCCCGGCTTTCAGCTTGCTGTCTGCTGGGCTGGCTTCCCTGAGCCCTGGTGAGCTGAATTTAATGCAGGGAGACACAGCAGCAGGACAGATGTGGGAAGCATACTGGGCGTGTCCTTCTGATGGAAACTCAGTAGGAGTTACTCTGGAAAAGACAACCCAAGCGACATCACTTGAACAGTTCCAAGTACGTGGCACATGATCTCTTACTGTTCTGTGTGACGAATGCTAAACAACTTTAGTATTTGTTAAGAAATTCTTTTCCTTTGTTATTACATAGTGATGAGAAAAAAATTAGTGTTATCAAATGCCTCTTTCAAGAAAAACATTGAGGTCATATTTTTTATAAAGAAATATATTGACTTAAAATCATAGCCAGGAAATTAGATTATTGGAGAGCAGAGGTTGATAAGCTTCTTTGGCCCAGGGCCAATTAATCTTTATTTAGGCTTTGCAGGCCACATGGTCTCTGTGGCAGCAACGTCCCTCTGTCCTTGTTAGTGCACATGCAGCCACGGGCAGCACGTAAATGAATGAGCTTGACTGTGCTCCAGTAAACCTTGTTTATGGACACTGAAATTTGAGTTTCATGTAATTTTCACATCCTGCAGAGTAGTAGTCTCCTTTTGGTTTATTTTAACCACTTAAAAGTGTAAAAAGCATTCTTAGTTTGCAGGATTTAGGGAATCAGGCAGTGGGCCCTGGTGTGCTGTGGGCCAGAGTCTACTGACCTGGTTGGAGCATTACCAGTTGTTGTCATCCCACTTCACTGGGTGACCCGAGACATGGTGGCTGATGGGGAGAGTATAGGTTTGTGGTATAGGAAACTGTCCACAACAGAAATTATTTAGAATATATATTTTTGAAAGCTAGGAGTTCAGTCTGCTTTGTCATTTCTTACTTACAATTGTCTTACAACAAATAACCAGATAATTAAACTATTGTTGTATATCTTCGTTTTAGATACCACGAGCAATTACCACTGTTTCTGCGGAGTTTCACTGTTGGGTGGATTTATACAACGATTCTGTCTTGGAATGTTGAAATATCACAGAGACTTCACCTGCTTGAGATTAGAGCACATGGCCCTGCCTGCCTTGTAGGATGTGGCTGCAGCAAACCTGTGAGGGAAACCCCTGGTGTCCCAGCGTTCCCTGCATATTGGCTCAGCACACAGTGATATATGGAAGGGTGTCTAGTGTAGGCGACCTGCTGGCTCTCAGGTTAGTGGAGAGAAGATGGCTGAAGGTGAACAGCTGTTTTGCTTGCTCATAAGTTGGTGAGTCTCTACCAGGGTGGCCTGAGGGTCACGATAGAGCCCTGTGGGGAGAGCCGCCCAGGTCTCTGCAGCCTGAGCCCAAGTCTCTTTCAGAACTAGGTGGGAGACTAGGGAGTGCCCCCAAAATTTCTAAGGTGGAAGTCTCATATCTCCTTATGCTTCGCTGCCAGCTGTCATGGGTTGCCTGGAAGTAATTTATAATCAGAAATTATAAATATGGTCATATCCTCATTTAAACATTGTGAAGTTGCTAGAGTTCACTTTTGTCGTGTTTGATATTTCCATATTGAAAAATGTTATTTTACAGTGAGGATATGCTAAAGTTGGGTTCTTGGCCTGGGGTCCATGAATCCCAGGAGGACCTGTGGGTGGGCTTTGGGGAATCTGAACCCTAACATTGTGAGCGTATGGGGGTTTATGCATTTTTCTGGGGTAGATCATTACATGTTTCTAAGAAACCCAGGAACCACAAAAGATTAACATGAATGACTGAGCAGTATGTACATGCACAAAAGATTAACATGAATGACTCCACAAAAGATTAACATGAATGACTGAGCAGTATGTACATGAATCTAGAGGGCTTCCTGTTGGGTGTTCGAATGAGGATACCCCTCATTACTGTCCTGCCTGCCCCAAATCACTCTTGCAGGTCCTGTGACCTGCTGGGTTCCCAGAAGCATGGGGGCTCGTCAGCCCTGAGTAGTGCTCGGCTGCCTGGGGCTTGATCTTGTGTGACTGTGCAGTGGCTGACTTGGTTTGAAGAGGATGTCATGCAGTCCTCACAGGCCTCCATAAGCTCAGCACCAATACGCAGAGAACCCAGGTGACAAGTAGGGATACATCAGAGAACTCACTCCCACTCCACAGAGCATCTCAGAGTCCCTGCCCTGGCAGTCCAGGGTCCTCGACCTTATTTTAGAGTGGAAAGATTGTTACAAATATACTTTACCAATCCTTTTGGCTTCTAAATATAATTACAGTTGATTCTCTGTGTGTGTGAATCTAATGAGCTTTCCTTGTTATTGTTGCAATAGGAAGCCATCAAGGAACTGGAAAGCCTTTTGTCTCAGAGAATTTATTGTCCTGACAACAGAATCCGACGGTGGGATCGACTGGCTCTTAACTTACACCAGCACTTGAAGCGCCTGGAACTGGTACTCAGTAATGAGACATACCTGGAACTCTTTTCATGTTTAAATGAATTTTTAAAATATGGCAATCTTTTAAATGCCTTAAAAATCTAAATGTAATTAGAACATTTATTTCTTCTGTTAA